>NC_073241.2:76545000-76615000 GCF_029281585.2 Gorilla gorilla gorilla
GCTCTCCGCGTCGTCCTTGCCGCCCACTGGCCGGAAGGCGCTGGAATGGTGGTAGCTGCCACCGCCCGCTTTGCGCCCCTCCAGAAGGTGCGGATGGTGGGGCGCCGGAACCCGGGAGCCCGCGGGGCCAGACCCGGCGGCCGCGGCCCCTGCCCCGGCAGCTGCCACAGAGTCCGCGGGCGGCGTGGAGCCCGCGCTGCAGTCCCCGCCGCTGCCGCCCGGGGGCGACTCGAAGAGCGCGTCGCGAGAGCCCGCGCCCCCGGCAGGAGGAGGTGGGCCCGAGCCCGGGCCGTTGGCCACTACCTGCGGGGGCTGCCCCGGCGGGGGCGCGGCCTCGGCGCTCCCAGCAGCGCCGCCTGGCTCAGCCAGGTCCAGGAAGGCCTGGCGCAGCAGGGCCGGGCTTTCGCCTAGCGCGCAGCCTAGCGCCGAGGGCGGCTGAGGCGGGGGCTGCAGGTAGGTGGGCACCGGGAGCCCGCCAGGGGTCCGCGGCGGCCAGAACATGCAGAAGGGCGGATAGAAGGCGTCCTTGCGGCCCGCGGGCCAGAAGAGGCCGGACAAGCCAGCCTTGGGCGCCGCGCCCGCGCCGCCTGCGCCCGCGCCCCCCAGGGCCTCAGCGGCGGCACCCGCGTCCTCTTTCTTATGGCACAAGCCGAAGGCGGCGGCCGCGGCAGGGAAGGTGTAGGGGTGCGGGAAGAGCCCGCCGCAGCCCGGGAACTTCTGCAGGACGCCCCCGAACGAGCCCTTGCTGGGCACCGGGATGACTGGGTAGCTGCGCGGGCCTTTGGCCCCTGCCCCGGCACCCGCCCCCGCGCCCGCGCCCACGCCCACGCCGGCCACACAGCCACCCCCAGCGCCGCCCCCACCAGTCCCCGCGCCGCCCGAAGCAGCAGCCACGGAGAGGCTGGCGGCTGCGGCCGAGAGGCTGGCGGCGGCCACTACGGCGGCCTCCTGCAAGGAGTCGTCGTCGTCGTCGAAGCGCGGCCGCTTGTGATGGGCGTGCGGGGCACCAGCCAGCTCTGCCAAGGGCGGCGGGGGCGGCGGCGGCGGCGGGGGCGCACCCAGCAGGTGGGGGCCCAGCAGACCCCCGCCTCCGGCCACCGCGGCCGCGGCGGCCACGGCGGCCGCCTTCACAGAGCTGAGCGGGTGGCAGGCGGGGTGCGCGCCCGGCTGGGGCAGTGCGCGCTTGCGGCTGCCGCCGTTGAACATGGCCTTGACGTCCTCCCAGGCGAAGACCAGCTCGTCCTGGGGACTCTTGTCGGTGAGCTTGAGATGACGGCGCCACGAGTTGAAGTTGGCTGCGTCTGGCTGAGTGTACTTGGCGTCGGGCGTGCGGTGGGAGTGGAAAATGAACTTGTTGGGCGAGAAGTACATGTTGCAGTAGCTGCATTTGATGCACTTGGCGCGCGAGCTGTTGTAGCGCGCGGGGATGAAGCTGCCGCGGCAGCCCCAGGCGCACTCGTGTGACACGTCGAAGGCGAAATTGTCTGGCAGCTTGGGCGGCCTGTTTTCGCCCAGGAACGACTTGCACAGACGCTCGGCCTCGCGTTTGGTGATCATGCCGCAGCGGCGCGATGAGATGGGCATGGCCCCGGCACGCCGCAGGATCTCCAGTTGCACCGGCGTGCACTGCACACACGTGATGCCCAGTGCCACGCGACGGTTGTGGATCTCGTTGTAGCTGAAGTTCTTGAGCAGAGTGTTGGAGATCTGCGCCAGGCACAGGCGCTCTTGCCCGTCGATCACCAACGACACGATGGGAATGCCGTAGAGGATCACCTGGCCCACCTGGTTGGGTTTGAGGTTGGCGTGCCCTGGCCGCGGCTGGCTCAGCGTGTCGGGCTGGAAGGCGCTCGACGGCGACGCCAGCAGGATGTCGTTAGGCCCTGGCAGCGGACTGGAAGCCATCTCCGCCGCAGAACCCCGGGCCGAGCCCTACAGGTCTGCCTTGGACACTGGAAGGGAAAGGAGAAAGCGTTGACTTGAGCCTTTTCAGACTAAAACAGAGGGGTGGGATGAATCGCTAACCAAAGGATTAGAATAACTTTCTTGCTTTGGTTAAGACACGATTATTACTGGAAAAGGTGACCAAGTTTTGAACACAAGAAAGTCATCTCTTAATTTCCTTCAAGGCCATCCTTTAGAAATGCAGGAATTTGCACTTCTTAACATTTAAAGTGAATTAACTATGTATTTTCCTCAAAAGCAGTGAATTCCTAAGAAACCTAAGACCTTATCCCGGATTTATAGAAGCCGTTGGAATAAAATGACTTGCTTCTAGAAATTAGATAGTAACGATAGTTGTAACTAGTACAGATTATAAAAGTTACGGAAAACTGGGGCTTGGCCATTGAAACCCAAATTTAAAGAGCTGTCATTCTCATTTGCTTGGAGATAGATTGATTTTGGTTAAAAAGTAACCCCAAAAACCCTTTAAAAAGTGATTTTCTTGGTGTCTGTGGTTTCCTTGGGGAAATTCATTATTGGTCGAAACACAGGTCATTAAAGCAAAACGAAATCAGCCTTCTCCCTCATCCTTGCTATTAGATATTTTGTTACTGTAATTAGAATTATTTTTTTGAAAAGGTGAAAAATGTACAAAGTCATATACACCGTTGCACCAAAATAGAATGTTTCAGTTTTTAAAAAACCTACTTGCTGAACTGAGTGGTTCTGGTCTCAGATGGGTAGGTAGCTTAAAAACATGAAGTTGAAGATGGTAATCATTTAAAAACTGTTTTACTGTCATTTCCATGACGATAAGAAAGTTAAGTAGAGGCAAGGGTGTTAAACCCAGAAACAGTACACAGGAATGAACAATTCTTGGGGATCTTCATTGGCAGACTTCAAAAGGCAAATTTTTTAGCTTGATGTGAACCACCTTCTGTGACTTTTTTCCCCTAATTTATTTTGATATCTGTATATCTTTATGGGGAAAAGCTGCCCCACCATACAGCCAATCGGTGGACTAGGTAATCTATGGGAGTGTTGAAAGTCGAAATCCCAGGTTGGGTCTGTGGTAAAATTTCTAACTTCACCTGCAGTCAACAGAATGCCACAATGAGGGAAAATATTCAGTAAGTTGAAAATACAGAACAAGGAAGCGGAAAGAAATTTTAGTGACAATGCCACTAAGTGGAAAGAAGGAAAGTGGCTCACTCCCTAGGAAAACAAACACTGATCTTTCCACAGCTACATCTCAAGCGCATTGGCCAAGGCTATGCTTTGCCCTGAAAAATCACCAGAGGCCATAGCGTGGCCCCTTTCGGCCACGTATAGCGAGTTCGCTATTACAGTGCTTTCAGAGGGTACACGATCCTACTCCCTCACCCAATTTCTTATCCATGTCCTCTCTCTGGGCCCCTGTGGCATCTATACAGCAGCCTCTGTCCTGCTGCCCCCTGGATCCTCAGTTCTCATTACATTTGGCGGCCTCCAGGAAGCTTGAACAAACCTCGACGCGATCAAAGGAGAGGAAAGCCTGCTTGTCACTTTGGGTGGATCAGAGACAATATTTCCAGGGGACAGGGCGTTACATGGCAGTTCAAGGCGCAGTGACACCCGAGTCTGATACAACCAACACTAGCTTCGTCAGGTGGCCCTTCGATGCTCATTTCCCTACCAAACAAGATTCATATCCGCTTAATGAGACCCTGGGATAATTCCAACTCTCGCTCCCCAGCAAGGCGCGCGGCTGGCCAGCCGGGGCGGGAAGCTGGCTCTGCGTTAAGGACTCGCAGCCTTAGCAGCAGTAGGCCAGGCAGAAGTGTCTCCTCACTTTTACCCCAAGCCCTCCCAGAAACTCCCGTCAGAGCAAACACAAGGTTTTGGTTGGGGCATCATTTTTTGGGTGGGTGGGGAGGGGAGAAGAGACAATTAAAAGTTAGTTGAACTGAGAACGGAACCTGGTGAACTTCCCTATCCTGCCCAACAGCCAAAGACCCCCCACCCCCAACTTAGTTCTCCCGACTCCCAAACCAGTCACCACGGAAGCCCACCGCTGCCCCTCAACCTAACGCGGAAAATCCTACCGCTGGGGATCTCAAATAGGTGCCCAGCAAGCTGTGTGCCGGATTGGGGCGGCCGGTTCCGGCAATACCTGGTAACCTCTGGGTGTCTTTAGGCGTGTGGCTGCCGGCCCATCTTCCGAGGGCGCTCGGAGGCGAAGCATCCAAGCGGGTCCTCGTATCCAGCGAGCGGGACTCTGGCGGGCTCCGCGCGAAGATCCGGGCTCTCGCCCGAGCGAATGGCGCTCAAACCCCGGCCTGGGGAGAATGACGGCCTGAATTGCGGCGGGGCGTCCCCTCCACCGCAGAAAGTGTGGGTACGCAGAAACCCGCGGCAGGAGAGCCCCAAGTGGAGCGCAGTCTGACAGCGTCTGTCTCTGAACTCGTGTCGGACCGAGGGGACGCCACCCAGCGGGCAGGGTGACGTCACCGTCTCCCTGACACTCCACATTAAAGGGCTGGCATGTTACAGGGAGGGAGGGGGAGAGCGAAAGCCAGCGCGAGCAACAGAGAGATCCTTTCTCAGCAGGCACGAAAGCTACCAACCTAACCAACTCGCAATTGACAACAACCTCCTCAGCCCCGGAGTAAACTGCAGCAATGGTGCTGGAGCCGCAGATCTGATTTAGGAGTGGAAAGCGAACAGTCTGCCTGCATCCCGGGACCTAGATCCTGGAGGCCCCGGATTCTAGAAGGACGCCTCCAAATTAACTATATCCCTGACCGTTATTGTCTCCTCCCCTCGTTTCTGAGTCACCCTCCTTCATGAATGATCCCTCTGGTACACGATGCAAAGCTGCTCTGTGTCTGAAGACAGAATCCACAGTCAGCCGGAGAATAAATTAGCTTCAGTGACTCCTTTGAAACGCTATGAAATGAGAAAAAGGAGAGAAGTTTCCACATAGGGTGCCCAATCAAAAAACTTGGAGTGCCCCGACTTTTGCATATACATTTGCTTTATAGGACAAGATGCACAGTCACTGCAGCCTTCTCTATTTTATGGAGTGTACAATTAGGTGAGGACCCCAATATGTGCATGTGCACATCGATTTATCAAACTTCATTCAGAATCGTCCTCTAACCCATTTTACAAGATCCATACAGGCTACCTCTACACAAGGAAAGGGTGGGGCAGGGAAGCAGGGAGGTCCCCCACATGGAAGAGTCCTTGAGCAAGTTGCCAATTTTCCTGGAGAAATAAATAAATTTAATCAGGAAAACATGTAGAAGCATGATCTCCTCCCCTAAAATAAAGACTAGGTTGAGAAAATATTTCCTCATAGTTTCCCTAAATGAGGTGCACCCTAGTGTATTAATGAAGTGTCAATATAGTGCGTCCCAATTGACCAGCTGTTAAGAGTCAAAACGACCACTGGCTAGTTTATCGGAAAGGAAAGAAACCACTTATTTGGAGTATGTTCTAAGAAGGATGCCGGCTGGGGTGGGGTTGGGAAATCCTTTAAGTTTTTCCTTTACTGCCATAGCTGAATTTTCAATTGCTGCCTAGTGAAACACTCCTAGCATTGTGGAAATGATGGAAAAACATCTACCAAGCTGAAAGCCCACCCAGATTGTGTCATAGCACCAACAACATACCACTCCTAAATACAAGAGCAAAAATGTGAAATCTTAACCTTCATCAAAGGTTAATAAACCCAAGGAAAGTCAATTGAACAGAAACGTGAGGGGCTTGTTGCTCAGGAGTTGTGGCTATTTTAAATTAATATCCTGAAAACACAGTTACAGAGCCATGAAAATCGAAACGTTTGGGCATAAGTTTGAACGGGCAATGAAAGAATTTTTCACCCATCTTCTAGTTTCTAAAGACATTCAAGGCACAAATTGGGCTTTGTCCTAAGGGGCTGAAATCAACCTAGTGCTCCCCCGCCAATACCCCAAAGCCTCCCATCCTAAAAAGAAGGAAAACTCACACTTTCTGCCTACCCAGCCCATTGGCCAAAAGCGCGCCATTGTCATTCACAAATCCCTTCTCTCCGAGGCTGAAGGCTCAGTGCTCTTTAGAAGGTTTCAGGGCTAAGCTGGTTCTTTTCCCCTCCTCTGCCTCCTCTCTGGGGTCAGGGGCTCCCACAAAGGGAAACGTTCCCAGTTCCCAGACTGCCAGGAAGAAATCTTGAGCCACGTGGAAACGAACCCTGGAAATGGGGCTGATTTTACGACTGAGAGCGGGAAGAAAGGAGAAGTCCTATCACCTCTCTAACTACCACAGGGAAATATCTGGTTGCTGCCGGGGAGGGAGCACTACAAGGTCTTCACTTTTGATTGTACAGTTCCCATTGTTACCCACAAAGCTCCTCTTCCTCTTACAGATCCCTATCTTTTAAAAAAGAGTGTCTTCAAAAACAGATTTATTTGACAAGAGAAATGGGCCGAATCTTTGCCTTCCCTCCCATTCCAGGTTACCCTGAGGACTGAATCCACATCTGGGTGGCACCTGTAGCCACTTCCTTACCTGAATTTTAAAACAGAAACATTTACAAATTACTTTTCGGCTTACTGCATACAAGCCTTAACTTTCTTCCCCAGTGCCCCCCCACCCTACAGGACAAACAGGATACACAACTTTAATAGAAAAAGGTTTCATTGGAAGGAAAAATGCGTGGTGTTAGGTTAAATAATTTTACACAATTCTAAGAATAGTTCAGTGTTTTATTTCCCCTATGAGTCTAGGGTGCCTGTTTAAAAAGTCAGGTCAATTATATATTTTTGGAAGGTAAATGTGGATAACAGTTATTCAAAGACTTCACACTTGCCCCCAGTGAATCCTCATCTTGAGACCAGAGCTGGACTGCAGAATCACAGCCTGTTGGTATATTTTGAGTCTGCGAGCAACCTTCTGCCACCCACTGTCACTGTGACCCTTTGTTTTCTCCTCAGTTTGGACAAGTCTCCTGCTGGTCCTCTGTGGAGTCCTTGTCAGTCCCTGTTCTGGCCCCTGGGACACTGGCAGGCTCAGGGAGGAGTCGACGATGGCGAGAGGAGGCTGCTCGAGGAGGAGCCGGAGTTAATCAATGCTTTCCTCTTCGAGCTGACATGCATTTTACACGTCAGGACTCTCCTCAGCCGGCTAATTGATTCAAATTGTTTTATTGGTTAAACTGGTGTCACCCATTTTCATGATCTATCACCACATGGAGGAGAGCATTTCCACTCCCATCTCCGTTCCGGGCGGCTGCGGTTCACCCAGGCCAAGGACAGGTAAAGGAGCCCAGACGCGGGACCCAGAGGAAAACCACAAACCGAGCTGGCCTCCTCATAACTGGAGAGGCGACGTCTGGAAGTAAGAGGAGGAGGCCGGCACAGCAGCGCATATGGGCTTCCAGCTACAAATTTAAACTGGTTGAAGCGAACCCACGCTCAGCCGGGCCTAAGCGCAGTTTCCTCCACCTAGGACACAGTCGGTTTCCGAGCCGGCGGTGAACTCCGCGGGATAGGAGGCCACAACAAAACCTGGGATGGCAACTGTCCGCGGTGCTGACGAGATGCATCGTTCCAAAGCACAGCGAATCCTACTGTGTTCAAGTCGGGAAGAAGCCTCCCAGCCTGTAATTAAGCCCTAGATTCGGCTCTGGGCGGGCTCGAGCAGAGCCTCATAGTCTTAAGAGGCGGGCAAGGGGCAACACAGAACCACACCCCCTACTTCTCCCACACTTGCCCCATCTCCAAGGACTGAGCAATCCAGGTCTCTCAACCCCGTCCCCTTCCTTGCATTGACAGCAAAGAAAATAAAAGCCTGGATAAAAAAATCATTACAATCTGAAACACCAGATATGCCCTCTCTTCCCACTCCCAGTTTGGATGTTAAGGAACGCGTGACAGTTATAGATCAGAAAAACAGCCTCTATCCTTCTCTCCCACTCCCTCTTACCCCATTCTCAGCTCTTAGGCAGAAATCTTACTGCTCCCGTCTCCCTGATAGAAGTGTCCCTGGCATTGGTATTTCTGCATCAAATAGGGCAAGAAATGATTTCTCTGTTAGTCCCAAGCCTGCAAAATTGACCCATATGGCCCAGAAAGAAACTGGGAGACTGGCAGTACTGGAAGGGGCAGAAGAATTCTGGTATATTAGAAAGAACCGGGGATTCAGAATCAGATGAAACTGAGTACAAATTTCTCCTCAATCACTGACTAGCTGTGGAATCTTGCTCAGATACCTCACCTCCCCAAGCCCCCGTTTCTTCATTTGCAAAGTGAGGAGATTGATAGGTAGCCCACAGGGATGTTGTGAGAATTAAGTAAGATCATATATGCAAAGTGCATGGCACACAGTAGTCATTTAATACACGGTAGTTTTAAAAGCATTTTCCTCAGAGAATGGGGACAAGAGCTAGTACTGTCCTGTTACAAGATACATTAGAAATCTTTAATAGCTCCAGAATAAAAGATATCAAAGGCACTTTACCTTAGTGGTGAGCAGAGAGAGAACCAAGTTCTCTGGAGGAACATTAGTCCTTTTGTTAAAATTTTATCTGGCCTTTAATTGGTCTAGTCTTTATTTTATATACAGTTGGCCAGAACCCCAGCTAGCATTTGTTTAACCCATTGTAAGTAGATTGACAATAAAGATTAGCAATGATAATGGCCATAATGATAACGATTGCTGATAACCCTCAGCTCTCACTTTCTACCCTAAAAAGCTTTCTGCAGCCGGGCTCAGACTCCCTGGTTTTCTGTTTATTGCCCCAGCTGTGGTTGCATGGAACAAACCAGGGACTAGGAGCAAACTAAAGATTTATTCATGGCGGAAGTCACAGGATGAACTAGAAAGGGCTCCGAGCATCCTGGGGCTAACTCAATCTTTGAATCTTCTCTGAAATATTGTTTATGAACAAGGGCCCAGTCCAAGAGAAGTACAGCGAGAGCACAAACCAAATATTCTAAACTGGAATTGGGAAGGGAAACTGAGCATACTTTGCAGGATCGGTATTCCTGCCCCAGTGATCCCTTCAGTTCTTCATGCACCAGTGACTATGGGAATCAGTGAGCTCTTACACTTCAAACAAACACCTTTTAAAGAACTAGTGATGGTGGGAGGAGAAACTGAGACTCGGTTGTCCTTAATCAGAGGAAATCTTTCTCACAAGAAAGCTTGCTTTTTGGTAAGTGGCAGAGAAGAGTCTTACCCTCCTTACCCTTAGTTCCCAGGGACTAACTGAAACAGTTGCTATTGGCCTTTCTTTATTGTAACAGAGAACACTTATAAGTCCTCCCAAACCTGTAAACACAGCAAGGCACACATGTGCACATCGTTTCCATGAAGTAATAATATTCAGAATGGAAGATGAAGTTGGTGAACTTGGTGGTCACTTAGCAAATATTAGTTGAACAAGATAAAATTCAAAGGCACACAAAATACCTGAGGATACACACAGACCCATGTATGCACACTCCCTGAACACACCTGTGAATATGCATCTAAGAAAAACACTGGCACAGGGAATAAGCCCACTAGGCTCTCTCGCTTTTCTCTTTTCTCCTTTCTCTCTCTCTCACTCTCTCTCTGTCTCTTTGCACGTATACACATATGTACCCGCCCTCTCCACCCACCTCCTCCCCATATAGGGAAGGAGGGGGTCCTTTGAAATGGAGGTGGTCCCAGCTGGAAAACCCCGGAGCTCATTTAGATCACATCACTTCAGGCTTTTGTCTCTGCTCCTGAATAACCTAGGCTGCTACAACAAAAGGATAAGGCATCTACATGGAGTTTTCATTGGCAAAGATGCATCTCAAAGATGCTGCTATAATAATGAATAACAAGGCAAGATGCTTGCCTTTTCTGATTGTCACTCCTAAAGAAGGGAGAGGAGAAAAAAGGAGAAGGGAAGAGGGAGAAAGTGGAGTAGGAAATAGGATTGTGGAAGATGAAACCACAGCAAGTATTTGGTTGCATTTCTGCAAAAGAGTCTTTAATCATATGAAGACTCCAACTACCACTAAGTATGAGAAATGAGGCCTAGGGCTTATTTTATTTTACAACTGGCTATTTTGTTTCAAACAACCAGTTTAAGAAGTAAATAAAACTGAGGACGCAGAGAGGGTGTGGAGAGCAGGACCCTTTAAAGCTTGGGGAGGGGAAGCAAAGGAGTGGGAGTAGGGGGAGGGGTTGTAGATTGTAGTTGACATGTCACGAGAGAGATGTACATTTACCATCTCCCCAGCTGACACTGGTGGAAGGAACATTGGATTTTATTTCCTAAGGAAATAAAGGCTTTCTTTTTCCCTTTCCTACTGTTTTCTCTATCTTACCCTCCCCCATCATTCAACTCATCTGAAAAATTTCTACTTTGCCATCAAGCTTGATCCCATTACCTAATGTACTATTAAACTATCTTGTGTTCTCTGACTGCCCAATAAGCATAATGCCTTCAGCTTCTCTCCTGCCTGCACGCTTTAACTCAGTGGTAGCAAAAGATAAAATTAGATATTAGCAAAATAAATCCCAGGGAAGAGGGTGATAGAAATCTGAGTCATTGATTTTTTTTTTCTTGAAAATACGGCAACCAGTGAATATGCAGAGAGAATGTTGGGAGAAATTTTCTATTTTAGTGTATTTAAAAGTTATTTTTTAAGCAAAAAAAATTTTAAAAATAAAAGGCTTCCTCTCATGGAGCTTAAGGGGTTCCAAGTGAAAGTGCAGCTAAACAGACCAAAGACAATACCATCCCAAACTTCGTCAAGACACATTATGATATCATCGGCAAACTCTTAATGTTGGCAAATAATTAAATTTTCTATCTTTTAGAACTGTGTAACCTTGGGTGTCTTAGAAACAAATTGTACAAACAAACCATGGAGATGAGCACTGAGGGTTTCAGAAGAGATATAATGAACCAACTTTAATTACTAACTTGAAATTAAAAATGTAATATACAGATTTAAATTTATTTTCACCTAAATTGTGTATAAAATTATATGGCTTTTGCAGGCTAAGAAATGCTTTGTAACCAGCCATGCTACTAAAAAGTCTGAAGTAGTTTCCAAAACTGAGTTCCCAGACTCACACAGTAATAATGATACATTTATCATTACTGATGACCACCTACTGGGTAATTATTGCTTTGTTACTACTATTACAATCAAGAGATTTCTTTATTTACTGTTAACATTCACTTAAAACTGAATGTTAATGACTGTACTGAATTCACCAAAGAGAGTTTTCTGTTATATTTCAGAAGTACTTACGTCCTGGTTCAGAAATGGAAAACCATATCATAACAGAGTGGAAGGCTGGGTGAGCGCTTGGTTCTCACCCTCTCTTGAGAATGAAAACAGTATTCTGAGGATTTCTGGAGCAAAATTTTCCAGCTCAGAGTTGCAAAAGGTTAACATAATGCAGCCACTTGACTTGTGCTAATTATGTAAGTATTTTATTACAGGAGATTCATTCATTATTGATACTTGTTTGCAGTAACTTCCTGCTTGGGGGAGTTATATTTTATATGAGAAGTAAACAACCCATGGCTCCAGGGCTAGCCTCCTCCTCATCTGATTTCCTCCTACCCCTTTGTCTAGTTTCACAACAATCCTCCTGGGTTGGTATGTCCCTACTGAGGCAGAGAGACAATTCCCTAAGAATTCCTCTTCTCCCTCCATTTTCTTTTCCCATTCAGAACTTCCTTGTTCTTAAAAGGTAGAGCTCAGGGTATGGAAGTGTTGAGGTGGGGAGGAGGTAGGCGAGAAAATAAAACTGTTTGGCCACAAATTTTTCTCTTTGGAAGCTACTCTCAGCTCTTAGCCCAGAAATATCAGAAGTCAGTCTGGCCTTTGGTATACCCAGAGGTTAGGAGATGGTCATTTTGGAAGTGGACATGGTGGATGCTGTTGACCAATGGTCAAGCTCAGAAAGAGGCTCCTTCCTATCCCCTAAGTCAGAACCTCATCTCACAGCTATTGGTGGTTGGTGCAGTCTACAGTATCTTCTTCCCTGGTCCAATGCCCTGGGAAGATACTGCCCTATGCCCAGTTGCACTAGGAAAAGACATTGCTTTGCTGTGGGATGGCCTCCATGAGCCCCTGTGAAGGACTGTGTTGGCTGCTTGGCCAAGGGGCTCTCAGGAGTTTCACTCTAAAAACATGTACTGGCCATCTGAGGCGGTCTCTTTGGTGGGAGGCCAGTGTTTCCTAGAGAAGCCAAAAGGCCCTGGCATAGGCCTGCAGCCTAGGAGCAAGGGTTTCTTCTTGGGCTTTCTTCCAAGTTCTGAGATCCCTGCTCACGAGTCCCAGTTCAGAGCTGGGATGGATATACGATGTGAGTTCAGCATGCTCCAGACCGTTAGACGATGTTAGAAATTGGAGATGGTAGAAGGGCAGTGGGAGAGGGTGAAGCAGTTTGGTGGGGGATGGGGGACACTGTAAAGACTGTGTTCTTGAAGGTTCTGATGTGAGCAGGTGGGAATGAATACGATGGAAACTGAAGTCTGAAGGCGTTGGACCAGTGTGAAAAGAATGAAATGGTATGGTCTGAGATGGGGTGAGGAGAGCTTTGGGGAGGTGCATGCAAATTAGTTGGAATTGGGCAAGTCTTGCCGCAGTCCTAAGCAGCACCGTCAGAGCTCAAAACCCAGATTCAGCCCTGGGCCTCTACTATCTAGCCTAGAACTTCTGCACTTTGGGGGTAGACATGGGGATGGGGTGATGACCCAAGGTCCCAGGGGGCTCTGGGAAGAGCCCTGGGTTGGTGTGAGAGGATGGTGAGAGTACAAGATTGGGTCCAGAAAGGCTGCCCCGGGCTTGGTCAGCACAATCTTCGCTCTCCTGGGCTCATCGCTTCTCTGCTTTTACCCTTCGCCAGGGTGGAACCGCTCTGGGTGATCTAGGAGGAATGCCGTTCCCAGCAAGCCGTCCTTAATGGTCCTTTAACAAACTCTTCGATCTCTCTTTGGCCGCTCTGGCTCTCGCTCGCCTCCTCCCTCTTCCCTTCTCCACTGCCTCTATCAGTTATTTATGAGCAGCGTTAATTATTCACGAAAAGAGAAAACTCCAGCTTTGGGAACTTTTCTAGGAGACGTTTGGGGGATTTCTCTCTTTCCCATCCCTATGGCGGTTTGAGAATTGGGGTCTTCGGGGAGTCTATTTGGCCGGATCCTGCTTTGAAGCAGTGGGGAAAGGGAAGCCCAGTGGTTGGGCCGGAGACGGGGCTACGGGTGCACCCCTCGTCCCGGTCAGCTCTTGCGGCTGCCTACGTTTCTTCACCTCCCGGGACCGGGAAGTTACTAGGCTCGCCCGCGGGAGTCGCTGTCCGAGCTTGGCAGTGCTGAAACCGCCGGCGTGAGCTCGGGGGCTGCGGGCTGCGGAGGTTCAGGGGCAAAGATCTGGATGCTGTCCTAAGCTAGGGAGCCGCTTTCCACAGCGTCTCCAAAAAGTCTCGTTTGCCTTCTCTCCCTAGCTCTCTTCATATCCCCCCCACCCCCCCCCGCCCACAAGTGACACCAGAACGCTGTAACCAAAGATTAATTGCCTTAATCAAATCGACCCACCTTCTGCAATTAATCTTTTAGCAACAAATTAGAGACAATTTACCTCAACCTCCCGGGTCAGGCGGAGATAGGTGGGATGGGGTGGGGGATGGTCAGGGTGGGAGACTCTGACAAAATTTACAAATGGTGCGGAATGGGGACTTCGGAATGGGTGTGCGTTTGAAGTGGAGGGGAGGGAGGAGGTCGAGGTCAGCTGCTGGGCTGTGCCGGGGGCTAGAAATTCCTAGAGTCCCTTTGGTCCCCGTATTCTCCAAAGGAAGGGAGGCCGAGGGCGGAGGACGAAGCCACTTACCTGTCCGCGCCGCCCGCGCGGTCTCCGGCCCCCTGAGCGAGGTCCTCCCTCCTGCCTCGCGCTCCGCGGCTCCTCCGCGCTCTGCCTCCCGCGGCGCCTGCCGCCTCCCCTGCGCGGATCAGCCGCCGCCGCCCGCCGCCCGCGGTCCTCTGCGTTCCTGCTCGCGATCCGGCCCTTCGCCGCGACCCTGTCCTGTCCCACCCCTCCCCTTCTCGGCGGTTCCTGCAGCGGCTCAGCTCTTCCTACTCTCCTCCTGGGCAAGTTTGTAAGTTTAGGATGAGGGTCGGTCTCCTCGCGCCCTGCTTCTCGGCTTAGCTTGCTCAGATCCGCACCCCCCTACTCCCCACCTCAGACCTGGGTCTCTGACGCCGCCTGTTGGTCAGGCAGGGCAGGGCGAGGAGCACAGCGCCAGCCCCAGCCCCATCACCCCACCCTTCACCCCTCCATGCCCAGTGGTCGAAGGAGGACAGAAATGAGGCGAGGGCTGGAGGCCTAGTAACTGGAGTAGGAACAGGGCCAGGAGGGAGCAATCCGCCCTGGGGGCGCGCAGCCTGGGCCGGCAGCTTGAACTCCCTTGCCAGAAGGGTTGTCCCAGGACGCGCAGGTGCGCTTCTCCTGTGCCATCCACGGGCAGTCCACTAGGAGGGGGCACCATTTCCACACTTTCCCGGGGAACGACCACCTGAGGTGAGATGAGAACCTATTGTGCGTCTCCAGGAGGGGAGCTGGGAAGATTGGATACGGAAGACTGAGCCCTTCTCAGCATCCCCAGGAAGGAAAGCTTTAGGGCCAAACATAGGCTGCTTAAAAAAAAAAAAAAGTTAGTCGAATCCATCTCATAACGAAGTGTCAGACTGCATGTCAGGGAGACCGCGGGCCAGGGGTTGCAGTTGGAGGCCAGCGTTCCAGGAGGGGATGAAGACCGAGTTCGGTAGAACAGCGTGGTATTACAAAGTTTGCCTTTCAGGCTCCGGCCTAGTTCCTTCCTTGGCAACTTTCCAAGTGCCGGCAACCCTCACTGGATCATCCTACCCTTGGAACTTCTTGGGAAGCCTCGGTTTAGCCTTGGATCCACCAAGACATCGGCGAAATGGAGGCGTTGCATCCCCCTCCCCATCCTCGTCCTGTCTTTTTCATTGAAAGAATTGATGGACTGTTTCTGCCCTGCTCCCTCCTTCTCTAATAAACGCTTCCCATAGATTATTCGACTCAGAGAAGGAAGGCGGCTGCTTAAAAAACAAAAAGCCATAGCCCTAATGAGTTCAATTACAATGTGGTAAACACATTGCCTCTACTCTTTAATTAAGCCTGCTGCCCAATTTTAACTCATTAGTAATTCATTAAGAGAACAGCCCCGTGCTGGCTGGTGGAAGGCACCGCAGACCGACTGTGCACGAAGTCCACACGCGCGCAGACCACCGCCGGCCCTCGCCTTGCGCGTGAGCGAGTCAGGTTTGCGATCCAGTGGCGTTGTTCTAGTCCAACAAGACTAGAACCCCCCCTCTGCCAGACACACTGGGCTTTGCAGGTCCAAGCTCCCGGGATGACCTTTCCCGGCTTGAGTCCCTCGGGCTTGAAACGTGGTTTGCAAACCTGTTGGGTGGGGTGGCGGTGGTGTGGGGCCGGGCCACAGTTGAGAAGCAAATCCCCGGGTTAAAAGAGCTTCTCTTGCCTAAGTCCAGATCCAGTCGCCCGGTGTGGCACGTATCCACCCTCCTTCCCTGGTTCTTCTTTCATTTTGCGACAGTCTCATGAAAAATCTAAGTTCGGCCTTAGCTCTCAGCTCCGGCTACCCTCTGCACGCTCCCCGACCCTGTACCCGGGAGAAGCTTCTGTTCAAATGAGACTGTTTTTTTGCGTGGTGGGGAGGTGAGGGGAGAAGAAAACTGTTGGCTAGAGAGGTGAATATCTGAAGGGAGAGCACAGACCTCTGCTTTTCCCTCTTTCTCACTCTTCTCCTCTGCTTGGGAGCGGGGCTGGGGTTAAGGCCACATCTGTAACTATGTCAGTTGAGACCAGCCCTCTGTCAGGATAAGAAATGGAGACAGCGTTGCAGAGCGAATCACTCATGGTCTTTCCATTTCATAATCGAGGGAGACAGCGCAAGCAGGTCAAACTCGACCGGTTCACTTCCTCCCACCCCTAACTTGGCGGGATCTGAGAAGAAAGTTCCCGCATGTTGTGAGCGTCCCAGGGCTTGGATAGGACAGACCTCGTAGGTCCCCAAGCTCCAGCTTGGAGTTCCCAAGGAGAAGGGAAGCGCGAGTGCTATGGAGCGAGGTTTTGGTGAAGAAAAGGACCTCGCGCCCCCTTAGTGCCGTCGCTCTGGGGAATCTTCTTTCGCTGGGAGAATGAATGGGGCGCTCGCCGCGGCTCATGGCGCCCCCTAGGAGCGGCAGGAAACTTCTGCAGGGCAGCGCGGGCCGGGCTCCGCCTCCGGAAGGCGGGCGGGGAGGGTAGTTGCTGGGGGTCCCTAGGCCGGGCCCCAGGACCTCTAGGAAATGCCGGGGGCTGTTTGCTGCGGCTTCATCCCGGAGCTCCTGCTCGGGGTTGCCGGCTGCCTCTGCTGGCGTCCCTCTTCCCTTCCTTTGCGTAAGCGGCAACTCCTCCAGGAAGCCAGTGGAAGGACGGGATTTCCTCTCCACGTAGGGTAGTAGATCGCATAGCCCAGCCGGATCGCCCAGCAGGAGTGCAGGGCGCGCGTCGGGGTTTCTCCGGCTTGTGGGTGTGCGGTTCGAAACCTTAGCTGGGGTGGGGGAAGGGATGTCTTTAACTTTCTGTCTACCCTCCCCCTCTTCCCTCTCTCAGCTTAGAGGCAGGGGATGCTGCGGGATCAGACTGGGTACACCGAGGCGGAGGGCCATGCCGGGCTTCGCCCTTCCTGGGTTTCCCGGAGTCCGTTCCGGAGAAACCCTGGCATTGCCAGAACTGGGTCCCCGCACTCACTCCTCCATAATTCGCGGCGGATCAGCGGGAGGAGGGCAGAGGGCGGGGGCGAGGCAGCTTCCTGGCGGGTGTGGCGCAAAGTGCGCGGACCCGGGTCCTGGACTGAAGATTTAGCCCAGGGTTTCGTGTGTGTTGCTCCCTGTTGCTTTCTACGGGGTCTGCGCTGGCCTCCTCCTCGGGCGACTGGGCCCTGAGGCAACAGCGCCTTCTCGAGCCCCGAGGATTGACCGCCCCGAGCCTGCCTGGAGCAGGGCCTCTCTCCAGCGCGGTGTGATGAAAGTAAGAAAATCGGGCCCCTGCCCCAGGCAATAGGGGAGGCCTAAAATGAAGGGGGCAGCGATGGGGTCGGAAATGCGTGCAAGTTGAGAGTCTCGCAGGGAACTCATCTCTTGCTCAGGGTTTCCGTGTTTGGAATCCAGTTAGATGTCTGCGGGGGATCTCCAAGGCTCTCATTCCATGAAGGCATTTTTATCCACTCTGGGGGAAATGTTGCCAGGGCAGACATTTCGGAAAGGTCCCTCGGGCCCGATGTTAATTACAACTGAAATAGATTGTCTTCCTTCACTTTTTTTCTCCTAATGCAAGGACAGGGAGGTAGAATATAATTCATTCCTGTTGACAGTAGGATAAATAAATACAGTTTTGGATTACTAAGAGTTGACTGCTAGGGGAAGATAGCTTCCCCACAGTATCAGATGGAACCTTTAGAATTGGCCCTGGGACAAGGAAGTGGCCTTGTTTGTCAGGAGCTTTAATCCAAGCTTCACGCCAAATAGCCACTATGCCCTTCTTTCCTGGCATGGGATATTGAGAACAGGGCTGAACGAGGTCGATTTTGGGGTATACAGCTGCCAGGGATTTCCCAGGGTCAGCTTAAGCCAATCTTTTGGTTTCCTGCAACTTGCCTTCCTTTTATTTCTTTTTCAACCCTCCATAGCACCAGCTGCTGTGAAGATACACCCTTAGAAACGAACCGTCTGTTAATATGGTAAAAATATTTTTCGCTTTCTTGAATAGTGACTATGGGGATAGGGCTATTACCCCATAGTTTAGGATTCTAAATTGAGCGATGTGGGGTGGGGGAAATAGAAGGGAATCAAATATTTGGAAAGGCACAGAAAGCCAAGATGCCAATTTATTAGTCCCAGATAAGCAAGAGAGTAACAGTTTATAAGCCTGTCTTAACAGGGACTGGAAGAGCCTGGGCAATTACTTATGAAAGACAAAACTCAAGACTAAGTTGGGAAGTTCTGTAGGAAAAGCATCGTAAGTCTCACAGTAGTAGTAAAACAGGAAGTGTACTCTGACTCATGTTTGAAGTACTTTTCTGGGAAGGGGAAAAAATGTGTTCACGACTGGAATACTTACCTTGTGCCAAGTGTGTGTTAAACATTTTTCATGTAACCTTTCATTTAATCCTTGTGTGACTTCCATGAGTTAGGTATTACTGTCCACATTTTACAGCTTATGAAAACAGGGGCTCAGAGAGGATGTACTTTTCTCAAGACCACACAGCTGGTAAGTGGCAAAATCTGGTTTCAAGTTCAGATCTGTTTGGATCCCAAATATGCTCTTAACTGATAAACCAGACTGTATACTACTTTACATACACTATACCGTTTTGGTCCTTACAATAACCTCATTAAGTAGCTATGGCCTATGTTAGTTCATTTGATGAATAACAAACGCAGAGTCTTTAGACCATGGTCCTCAAACATGAATGTGGCCCCACCCTTAGAGACTTTGATTCCATCAGCCAGCTTGGCATGGGACCCAGATCTCTGGCAGGTGATTCTGAAACTGGTATTTGGGGAGTGTATTTTGACAAACATCACCATAGAGAAAGGTAACTTGCTCCAGGCCATTAGGATTGGGCCAAACTCATACCAGACCCCCTTGTTTTCCTTTCCTTTGCCTCAAGATCTCAGTGACTTCTTTCATTGATTGATTGATTGATTGACTGTTTGATTGAGACAGGGTCTCGCTCTGTCACCCAGGCTGGAGTGCAGTGGTGCAACCATGGCTCACTGTAACTTTGACTTCCTGGGCTCCAGTGATCCTCCCACCTCAGTCTCCTAAGTAGCTGGGACCACAGGTGCGTGCCACCATGCCCAGCTAATTTTTGTATTTTTGGTAGAGACAGGGTTTCACCATGTTGCCCAGGCTGGTCTCAAACTTTTGAGGTCAAGGGATCCTCCTGCCTCAGCTTACTAAAGTGCTAGAATTACAGGCATGAGCCACCACATCTGGCCTCAGTGACTTCTTTATTGCAATCATATAATTAGAACCCAGAGGCCGGGGTAGGGGTGGGGAAAGTAGGTTCTGGCTATGGTAGCAGATTGCATCTCCCCTTGACCTCCCAGAAGCCACTAACCTAGGCTTCATGGAAGTCAGCGTCCTGAGGTTTCTTAAAATCACACATACCCAGTTTACCTGGGGAAGCAGACTCAGGCACACCAAAGAGTGAGGGCCACCCTACTGCTGGGACTCAGTTACATGGTCCAGAGGAAATATGGTCCAGAGGAAATACAGAATGGAGAGCAATGAACCACAGACATGTAGTTGTGTTCTCCCTTGGAAGAGGGTGGGAAGCAAGGTCAAAGAAGACAAATGTCTGGACCCAACTGACACATACAATTTAAGTGAAGCTCTAAATCAGGTGCTGTTGGAATGTGTATTTGACCTGGTCCGTCCTGGAAGGTCTCACCTTTCCCTCTAGGTGTGTGTGGGGCTTGAACTGCACCCAGAGCTATATGCAAGGAAGAAGACAGGCTCTAGCCCTGCTGGGCACCAATAAACCTGTTGATTGATGGTTTCTATCAGGTTAAACTCTGTGAACATTTTAACAGAAGCCTCCCAGGAGCAATTCCACTGTTTATCTCTGTTTTTAGGCCAATGCAAATGTTTATCATCAAGATTAAATCACATCACTCTTTTAACCCTTGAAAAATGGGATTTACTAAAGCAAACAGTAGGAGATTCTTACTTGCTAAGCCGTTCCAGGAAGGTTATGGCAGAAACCAAAATATTTTAGAGCCCTAATTGAGCTTGGCCCTTAGACATTTCAAGACTGTCCTAACTGTGATAGATCATATGTTTGCATTATGCATGAAATAATTTGACATATGTAGTTTTAATAGCACATTATTAACTCTAAATGGAGTACTTTTCTGCCCTGCTTTGTGGATGACATACATTCTGTATTTATCTGGCTAGTCCAGCAAGAGAAATGTATTTAATATCCAGAAAAGGCCAGATTTGTGAACACTCTCCTGTTATTATATTGTATGGTGTGAACTTATTTGAAAGTCAAGCTAGTCCACTGCTGCAAGGCACTGGGAGGAAGGGCTGCTGCCTTAGTTTCTATTTCTTTTTTCTGGTCTGAAGACAATAAAGATCCCATAAATTGTTTTTTAAGCCTGCTATGAGCAGGAAGTGGGAAGTAAGAAATTAATTGATATATAGGATTTTGTATAAGCCCAAAATGAAGGACACAGGATCCAGTAGATATTCTGGAATTTCAGAGGCTCTAGCAAGGCCCTCTGCTCCTCAAAAGAATTTCCCTACCATCTTGCTAATACTTGGAATTCTTCTAGTGGTGATTTGTGTCTTTGACATCTCTTTAAACTCAAGCAATCATTTATCATTTGGGGTGGATTAGTTTATCACATTTTTTCCTGAGATTTTATTTTGATGGGCTTGAAGGTGTAAAAAGTGTGCAGATGCCACGCTTCTGTGATTAGAAAGGAAATGGCACCATCCACTACAGGCAAAGAGAGCAAAAGAAAAAGGCCCTAGTGGGAGAACTGCTTTAAAATTTTGCCGAGAGTTAACCCTGCCCAGTGCTGGGTGAGGTACTATATGAGGGTGCACGCACAGTGCCAGCAAGGCCCCTTACATTCTACTTGGGGAGACAAGATTAATAGTGACATAACAGAACAAGGTGCAATAAAGTCTAACTTGTGTGATTCATAATAAAAGCAATATTGGGGCACAGAGAAGACAAGCCTTCTTTGTGTTGAAGGTCTTTGCATTGCAGTGTTACTTTGTGAGAGTTGGAGGACTCTTGTGGTGCCTGTAGAACACAGGAGATACTAAGAAACCCCCAAAGCAAACACCAAACCAACGTTTTATGGATTCCACATTTCCTGGTTCAGAAATCTGTTGAAATGAGTCTTCTCACAGTGGCATAGAAAGAAATGAGAAAGAAATGTGGAGAAGAGTAATGCACAGGCAAAGTGAAAACATTAGCAATCATTTCACCTACCATCAAGAACTGCTGGAATCAGAGACTCCTCAGTCCCTTTTTGCTGCTGGCCCTGATTCATCTTTCATTGGAAACTCCCTGTGGCTCTGGTTGCACTTAATGATGTACGGCCCCTTGGTACTTAGTGCTCAGGAGTTCATCTTTATACTTCTCTCTTATTAAGAAACATGAATGCCAATCTAATTGGTTGGACTTTAGGAAGCTGATAGGACCATATTTGCTAGCGGAAGATGCTGTATTATAACAGGTCAGTTCTGGGTTGGTGGGCATTGCTTTAGCTCTTGTCATTAGGAATATAGAGTAGTACGATTTGGCATTTGTGTATGGACACTGGCAAAGGTAGAACTGAGCAGGAGGCTTCCCAGCTTACTTTAGTTGGAAGCCTGACCAATTTAGGACAAAGAGTGGGTCACCTGGCCTAGACTTTTTAATGTTGGGATTTGGTGTCAATACTGAGGTAGTGGTAAATTATTACTCTGTGGGACATTTTCTTCTTTTCTTCTATAATTATGTTCTTTGGGAACCTCATGGGAAGGTGGCTTTGTCCATGTTCTCATATTTTGTAAAAGTTTTCTGTCTCTAAGAATAATCTTGTGTTATCATTTGAGGTTCAGCTCTAGTTTCTCCTCCTTGAATATGTCTATTTCAGTCCTTAGTGATTTTTCCTTCCTCTAATCTCTTCCAGCACTGGGACTTTCTACCACCTGCTTTATTATTTACCTACTGCTTTGCTTGCTATTTTTTCCTATGCCTTAACTGTATCTTAAACTGCCAACTGAAGTACAAATATCTCAGCAGCCATTGTCTGCCTCTTGGAGAACAGGGAAAGACCATAGTTATCTTATGTTGGTCTTTTTTTATTTAAAAATGTTTTCCTGTTTTCCTGACCTTTGAGGTTATTTTATACTTGGCATTCACTACAGCACATAGCAAAGAGATGAGCATGTAAAGAAAGGTCAGTGAAGGCCTGCTGACAGTTTGACTTATTTCAAGATATATATCCTAACATTTCCCCGTACCTATGACTATCAGTTGTCTTTGTATGTGGAATAGGTTGGACTTGATGAAAATTTTTATGATTCTAGTGTTAGTTTTATAACCAGAGAAGAAATCTTTAGATGACAGTGGGGGACTTGGTGTGTATATTGAGCACAGAAGTGGTCTAACCCCTTTGAAACTTTTCCTAACAGCTTCGCCTCTTAAGCATGGGCTCTATAATATTCCATAACTGTCAATGTCAGTGAACCTTGTTAGTATAACATAAAATATTCTCTGAAATTTTCTTGGAAGCTAATTCTTAACATTGTATATCATCCAAATATTTTGTGGTTTCCTCCTCTGTCCTCACCCAAGTAGTTCACACTTCAGTAGGATTTCTAATAACACTCTCTTTTTAGGTACCCTTATAGTCCCAGGGCTTTATAAGACAGGCTTTACCATGTAATTTGCTTTGGCCAATGAATTATGAGCAAAGAGCACTTCTGGCTGGAAGCTTTAAGGGCCAGCACATGCTTCATCATGATCCCTTTGCCATGACACTAAAAATATTTTGAGATCCCTTTATCAGCCTGGGTTTTGGAGTGAAAACAACATGGAGCTGACCTGCAGTGAACACATTGCATGACTGAGACATAAATGGGGGTCGATTGCCCATGCCATGTCCGCCATTCCCATCAACAGATGTAGTCTATTTCCCACTCCCTTGAACCTGGGCTTGGCCTGTGATTTACTTTGACATGATTCACACTATCATAAGATTGTAGTAGAAGTGATGTTGAATGAGTTCTGGAGTCTAGGCCTCAAGATATTTTGCAATTTCCACTTTTACTCTCTTGGGACCCAGCTGCCAAGTAAAGAAGCTTGGGTTAGATAACTGAAAGATGTGAAACTTCATAGAAACAGAGGTTTTAGACTTCTAGCCTTCCCTACTACAGTGAGGCCTGCTTTGTCTTTGCAGCTTTCACTGAAGCAGCAGGTGAATGCAACTGCAGGAGCATGTGCAGAACTGCCCAACCAAACCACAACATGCTGAGCAACAATAAATTGTTATTTTAAGTCATTAAGATTTAGGTGTTTTATTTGAAGCTTTAAATAACTGAAACAGAGATCTCTGTCGTTGTAAGCTTCTAAGATTTCGGGATCCTTTTTTTTTTTTTTTTTGAGACAGGGTCTCCCTCGGTTTTGCAGGCTGGAGTGCAGTGGCATGATCACAGCTCACTGCAGCCTTGATCTCTCAGGTTCAAGTGATCGCTCCCACCTCAGCCTCCCCAGTAGGTGGGACCATAGGTGCGCACTACCACATCCGGCCAAGTTTTGTATTTTCAGTAGAGACAGGTCTCCCTGTGTTGCCCAGGCTGGTCTCGAACTCCTGAGTTCAAGTGATCCTCCCACCTTGGCCTCCCAAAGTGCTGGGATTATGGACGTGGGCCACCATGCCCGGCCCTGGGATCACTTATTTTTAACCTCAGCATAACTTGCCCTATACTAACTGAAAAAGTTAACAATGTGTTTTTAACCATTTAATTTGATTTATAGATATGGATTTATTTTCATTAGTGATACATTTTAATTTATTTCTATCATTTTGTTTTGTGTCATTTGTTCTGCTTTTCCCTTCTTTCTTCCCTTCTTTCTTTTGGATATTTATTTGTTTATTTTTTTGAGACAGAGTCTCACTCGGTCGCCTAGACTAGGAGAGTGCAGTGGCAAAATCTCGGCTCACTGCAACCTCTGCCTCCCAGGTTCAAGTGATTCTCCTGCCTCAGCTTCCTGAGTAGCTGGGATTACAGGCATGTGCCACCATGCCTGGCTAATTTTTTTATTTTTAGCAGAGATGGGGTTTCCCCATGTTAGTCAGGCTGGTCTCGAACTCCTGACCTCAAGTGAACTGTCTGTCTTGGCCTCCCAAAGTGCTAGGAATACAGGCATGAGCCACCGGGCCGGCCTGGATTTTTTTTTTTTGAACTAATGTTCTCATTTTATTTCACACTTCTTTTTTTTTTTTTTTTTTTTTTTTGAGACAGAGTCTTGCTCTGTCGCCCAGGCTGGAGTGCAGTGGTGTGGTATCGGCTCACTGCAAGCTCCGCCTCCCAGGTTCACACCATTCTCTTACCTCAGCCTCCGAAGTAGCTAGGACTACAGGCACCCGCCACCACACCCAGCTAATTTTTTGTATTTTTAGTAGAGATGGGGTTTCACCGTGTTAGCCAGGATGGTCTCGATCTCCTGACCTTGTGATTCACCCGCCTCTGCCTCCCAAAGTGCTGGGATAACAGGCGTAAGCCACTGCGCCCGGCCTATTTCACACTTCTTTTAGTTTATCATTTATATCCTTTATACTTCTTTTATGGTTACCTAGGTCATTTTTAATTGCCCAATTAACTTAACACAGCCTAATATTATTATCCTCCTGAACACTGAAATGATTTTACAGTGGTTTAACTCTGATTACCTCTTGCCCAGCTTATCAGCTATGTTGCTTTATATTTAGTTCTGTGGTATTTTAGCCTTTTTTTTTAGTCATACAAGTTGTATATTATTAATATTGTTTATCTAGTAAATGCTTATTTATATTTACTCACACACTTATTCATACATTTATTTTATTTTATTGAGACAGGGTCTTGCTCTGCCACCCAGGCTGGAATGCAGTGTTGTGATCTCAGCTCACTGCAACCTCTGCCTCCAGGGCTCAAGCAATCCTCCCACCCCAGCTTCCCAAGATGCTGGGACTACAGGCATGCGCCAGTATACCCAGGGAAGTTTTTAATTTTTTGTAGAGATGGAGCCTTACTAGATTGCTCAGGAGGGTCATATATTTATATTTACTCATACATATGTCAATATCTTTTGTCTATTAGTTATTCACTTATTTATCAATATTATTTATAATTCCTTTTTGTCTTTGGGAATTAATTTATGTTTGTTTGAAGTATATTCTTTGGAATTTCCTTTAGTGAGAATTTGTTGGTAATGTGGTCAAGCTTTTTCTTCCTTTTCCTTACTTTGTCTAAAAATTATTTTAGTTTCACTTAATTTTTGAAAGATTGTTTTTCTGGCTAATAGAATACTAAATTGAGTGTTACCTTCTCTCAGCATATTGATACTATTAGTCTGCTGTGATCTCTCATTGTTGCACTGAGAAATTGCCATCATTCTAACTGCCACTCTTTCTTCTTCCTGGCTATTTTCAATATATTCTTTTTGTCTTTGGTGTTTTCCAGTTACACCATGAAGTATCTAGATTTTAAAATCTTGGTTAATATTGCTTTGGGTTCCTGATTTTGAGGACTGATGCTTTTCAATGGTTGTGAAAATTCTCAGTCATTATCTTTTCAAATATGATTTATTTCATATTCTCTTTATTGTCTCTTTCAGAAATTCTGATTAGTCATGTGGAAGGCTGCTTCAACCTATCTTACATATCTTGTAAACTTTTTTCTGCCCCAACTTTTCATTAATTTCTTTAGCTATACCTTCCAGTTTTCTAATTCTGTCCTCAGCTATATTTAATTTACTATTTAGAGCAATCAATTAAAATTTCAATTTCAGTTATTATATGTACATTTTATTTCTGGAATATCTCTCTGATTCTTCTAAATATGCTGGTTGTATTTAGACCCTTTAGTTGCTTACACATATTTCCAAGTATGCCTTTTACTTCATAGTTATAATTAATATAGTTAGTAATGTAGTTATTATTTATTTTATGTGAACTAATTCCATTATTTGAAGCCTTTCCTGGACTGATCTGCTGTCTACATTTCTGCTAGTTCTCACTCATAATGTCTTGATTTCTTGTGTGTTTTGTGATTTTTGACTGTGAGCTGCTCATTTTATGTGTAAATTTGTCTATGGGAATTCTTAGTGAAGTTATATTCCTCCAGAGAGGACTTGCATTCCTTCTGCTAGTTACTTTTCCAGCAATAACCCAAGACCAGCTTAAAAAACACTGTTATTGAGGTATTCTGCACATGCCATAAAACTTACCCATTTTAAACATACAATTCAATGAGTTTTGGTAAGTTTACAGTATTGTGCAATTATTATCATCCAGTTTTAAAACTTAAAAGACAAATTCTCCAAAGATCCCTTTCCCTGTTTACAGTTAGTCAGTATTCTTACCCCTTAGCCCAATGCAATAATTAGTCTACTTTCTTCCTCTATGGATTTGTCAATTCTGAATATTTCACATAAACAAAATCATACAATATGTAGTCCTTTATATCTGGCCTCTTTCACGTAGCATAATGTTTTGAAGATTCATCCATGTTTCCAGGATCATTTTAGGTTAAAGTCTAAGCTTGCAAATTTATTGGACCACAGAAGTAGCATGAATTCAACCACAGTCCTGTGCAAAGGCCAGTTTACAGGTAGAATTTTTTTCCCACCCGATGCTAAGGCTGAAATAGACAAGTTTTCTTATTGACTGTTTCTGAGCAGCAAATTTCTTTATCATTTGCTCTTTTACAGAGGGTGTAGCTCTTTGTGACATTACTTTTATGTCAAGGTTCCCTAATAGACCCCCTACCTTATCTCCAATGCAGCCCCATAGTAGAACATCAGGGCCTTCAGATTTCAGAACAGACCCTCAGGGAAAAGCCAGCCTTGGCAGTCATTCAGCCCCAGAATTCTTGCTTTCACTTTATCTTTTGCCTGTGCATGTGTGTGTGTGTGTGTGTGTGTGTGTGTTTTAAATAATTGTGCTAGTTTGACAATGCTTTTATAAATATAAATTTCATTTTTTCCCCAGTATTTTAGATGTTTTCATGGCAAGGACCCTTCAAGGTGTTTTGTCTGCCATACTCCCAGAAAGAGAAGGCTGACAAGAGCCTTTTACAAGAGTCATTTGCTCACCTGTTTGGATCTCAGATAGGTGAATAATAAGGGAAAAATATTCACGTTCTGAGTAAGAGGCCATCCCAGTCCCTGATTGTGGTCTCTCCCAATCTTAGCTTACCTAAATCATCTAATGAGGAGTCTTATTTTTGAGTCTACTTTGTTTAGCAGTAGTCTGCGGTCACCCCTGCATACAAATTACCTCGTACACTTTTTTCACCTCTGGTGGGTCAGTGAAAGCAGCCATTTCTCAGACTGCATTGGGAATTGCTAAGGTCTCTGTTCAGCTTAAACCATGTCAGTTTTTTATAGTTGAAGTGGAAAGGGCAGGGATTGGAAATGAGGAAACTGAGACCAGGAGAGGCAAAACAACTCGCCTAATACCACAGAGAGCTGGAACTTGAACTCAAACCCGCTGACTTACAATGTTCTTTCCATCACATCATCCTGCCCCTTGTTGATGACAAAGAAAAATGGAGTGAGAGGGTGCAGCACTGGTGCATTCATTAAGGTAAAGTTTTAGAAAAGTCTGAATTTTAGTTTATCTTGGATTTCTCTGTTTCCATTGCCCATTGTTAAGTGAGAGTGGTAGTTAAGGAAAACAAACAAACAAACAAGCAAACAAACTTGCTGTTTAATGTTTCTGTTTTTGAACAATGTGGATCATTTTGCCCAGAAATTTCTGACTTCTCAGAATGTTAGAGATGGCCCATTGGTTTGGCCCTTTAACTGGAGGAAAATGAGGGAGGAGCCCAGAGTCTTTATCCCAGTATATCAGCCCCTTTTTGATGAGTTTCTTACCTCATTTTGGGGGAAAGAATGTTATTAATGCCCTTTCTAGCAGTTTGAAAAAAAAGACAAACATGGCTTAGAGTGAAATCCTCGGTGATCGAAAATATCATTAGAAACAAGCTCCTGGTGTTCACTCTGTCATTTCCAAGTGTTCTGATGAGTTTCATTTGAATGCTGCACTATACGGAGTTGGCTGAAGCCCACAACTATGTGCGCATGTTGGCGACGAGGCCCCTTCCTTGTTGAGGAAGGAGGAGGGAGAGGCAGGCAGATGTCATTTAGTCACCTGTATTTGAAACTGAGATGAGCCCCAAACAGAATCTGCAGATTTGCTTCTGGTGCAGTTATCAGTCACTGCATCCAAACTGCCTCAAGCTGTGTCTGCATAGTGCCCAAACGATGCACTCGTGAGTGAAAAAACAAACAAACAAACAAAAAAACTAGCCAGTATGGTCATCTGAGTCATGAAGACAAATAATCACTATAGCAGGAAAAATTACAATAAAACAGCCAGCTGTTGAACTGAATTCAATAGTTAAAAAAAAGGTGGGGGGAGGGCAATAAAAAAATTCAGTGAAATTCCATTTCAGTTTCTGATTGTTTTTCCAGGACTACTTTCAGGGAAAATCAGAGTTTTTGTTTTTAAAAATGATGCCTGCATTGGTTAAAAAAATCCAAGGCAATACTTACACCCCTTTCTTCATCCTAAAGAACCAGCTCCTTAGGGTCTCATTTGCATGTAGGTAGATTCAAAACAGCTGAAGTTGTGTACATCTAATTGGATGGAATTCGAGTCTTTCCCCGAAGCTGTAAAAGAAAAAGCAGGGCCTGGAAACATGATGAATGTTCTTCAGGCGACAAAGATTTGAAACTGCTGCTCTGAGCACTTGCAGGAGATTTCTACAGCAGTCTTCAAGGCCACCCTACCAAGGAAGTGCTGAATTAGCACTTTTTTCTGCCTTATATAAACAAGAATGCACAACTGAACATAGGTGCAGCAATAAAAATCACAATGAATAATTTGAGCTGTTGCCAAATCTTTGAACCTGATTTTGTTTGCACTTGACTCCCTTGGAAATAGTAGAGCGAAAAGCAAGAGGTAGAGATGTGCCCAGTTTAAGTTCCTAGGTGGTCCCCGAGGCAATCGATGCTCTGCCTATATTTTCTTGTCACTGACTGTTCCAATACATACCCATGACTTCTGACTGCAAGCGCTTATGAATCTCCTCGCAGGCACGAAGTGTTGGGGACTTCATGCTCTGGGGAGTAGCCGCCAGCCAATGGTTGGTGGAAGTAGGTGTATACATATCCTGCCTACCTGCCCCTTGATAAGACCACTCTGTGGCATGTTCCATACTATCTGCCAGCATGACTGAGCTTCAGATGCCCACAGTGGTCACCTGATCAATAGTTCCCTCTTTGCTGGCTTCCTTCCCTTCCCTGTCTTCTGTTTCCACTTCGCTTCTGGTGCTTCCTGGAATCATTTCCCAAATAAGGTATTTGCATTCAAATCTTTAGTCTCAGAGTGTGTTCCTGGGAGAATTTAACCAAGACATAGGAAATATCTTCTTTTAACTGAAATCTATTTGTGACATCTAATTCTTTGTCTTTCTGATTTGGCCATCATTCAAAGCATGTTAAAGCTGAGGGTGCAGAAATCACCTTTCCAGTGGTGCATTTCACAGAAGAAATAGAAACTCAAATTACACAGCCAAATGGTTACAGAAATTAGACTAGCAGCCAGTGGTCCTGACTCCCAAGCTGGTACTCCCCCAGCCCCTACTGTCAGGCCTCTGAGCCCAAGCTAAGCCATCATATGCCCTGTGACCTGCACGTGTACATCCAGATGGCCTGAAGCAACTGAAGATCCACAAAAGAAGTGAAAATAGCCAGTTCCTGACTTAACTGATGACATTCCACCATTGTGATTTGTTCCTGCCCCACCCTAACTGATCAGTTGACTTTGTGACAATACACGCACGCCACCGTTAAGAAGGTACTTTGTAATATTCTCCCTGTCCTTGAAAATGTACTTTGTAAGAGCCACCCCCTGACCACAAAAAATTGCTCCTAACTCCTCCGCCTATCCCAAACCTATAAGAACTAATGATAATCCCACCACCCTCTGCTGACTCTCTTTTCGGACTCAGCCTGCCTGTACCCAGGTGATTAAAAAGCTTTGTTGCTCACACAAAGCCTGTTTGGCGGTCTCTTCACACGGACACGCGCAACACTACAGCGCACCATCCTGGGCAACCCTTAACTGCCATATTTAGCAAGGTATGCCTAGTTTTAGGGTTGCAGCTTAAGAAATCAAATGATTGATTTCCACCTTTCTCTGTTAGGCAGGACTTTATAACTAAATCAGCATTCATTTTGTCTCCCCCATCCCCCAACCATATTCTTGTGAGTCCCACTTTGTTGGGCTCGCAGATCATTAGGTGTTTTGATTTTTTTTTTTTTTTTTGAGATGGAATCTCACTCTGTCACCCAGGCTGCAATGCAGTGGCACGATCTCGGCTCACTGTAACCTCCTCCTTCCAGGTTCAAGCGATTCTCCTGCCTCAGCCTCTTGAGTATCTGGGATTACAGGTGTGCAGCACCACGCCTGGCAGATTTTTGTATTTTTAATGGAGATGGGGTTTCACCTTGTTGGCCAGACTGGTCTTGAACTCCTTACCTCGAGTGATCCTCCCACCTTGGCCTCCCAAAGTTCTGAGATTACAGGTGTGATTTTTCCTTTATTCATTTGACAAATACTTCCGGAGTACCTAGTTGGGCCCTAGGCATTGTGCTAGGTCTAGGGGCTATTCCAGGATGCCACACTCCTTGCCGTCACAGAGCTTACAGTCTGTGGGGAGGAGGCCCTTGGAGCACAGAAAATTCGAACTCAGAATGAAAAAGGGAAGTCCGAGTGCTTAGCACAGAGGAGGAGTATGGAACCCAGATCAGGAGAAGCCTCCCAGGAAGAAATGATATGTGAGCCAAGGGAAGAAGTTGATAAGAGGGGTGGGTGGGTCTTCCAGACAAAGAGAAAGGCTTCCAGGAGGAAGGCTTGTAGGAGACAGAGCACAGCCCATTGGAAAGAAATGAAAGAGGTTCAGTCTGGCTGAAGCTTAGCAAAGGTAGGCAGATGGGGCCGAGAAGAAGGCAGGGTCCAGATCACAAGGGCCTTGGAAGGCATGTAAGGAGACCAAATACTATTTGGAGGATAGTGATGAGCCATCCAGATACTTTAAGCAGAGGAGTGGCACGATCCAGATTTTATGTGAGAAAGACTGCCTTGGTTCTTGGTGCAGAATAGATTGGAAGGGTACAAGCCAGAAGGCAAGGAGACTAGGTGCAGAATAGATTGGAAGGGTACAAGCCAGAAGGCAGGGAGACTAGTTAGGTGAGCTCAACAGTGGCCTGAGTTTAGGCTAATGACAGTGGGGGTGGAGAGACAATAGGATAAATAATTGGGAATGAGCATCAGGAAGACCTGGGGACTGACTTGGGAGGTTGGAGTTAAGGAACAAGCCCAAATCTCCACTTTGAGCAGCTGGGTTGGCAGTGGTGCTGTTGACCTGTCAGCCTGTGGCTGACGTGGAGCCAAGGTCCATGGGGGATCCAGAAGAAATACAGCAAGGAAAGTCTATTGCCTTTTAGTATAGTTTGGAGAGAAGAGTAACACACCAATATGGAAAAGTTAAGTGCTAAAATGTGAAGAACCAAAGCAGCAGGACAGCAGAGAAGGGAGAAGCATGTGGATCTGTGTGGTCATTAGGTGGCAGAACTTGAGGACCAGAAGGTGAGATGGAGGAGGAGGCCATATTAGGTAAGGGAAGATTGCCCTGAGAAGTAGGAGGTGGGAGCCCTGAGCCAGCTTGGCTAGAGCAGGCAGTGTGGTGAGAGGGAGGAAAGGAGGCACAGAAATTTCTGAAAAAGCATGGCATTTCTTTCCTTTGCCTTATATCTTACATCATCTCTTCCCAGAGCTAGGGAACAAGAGAATTTGCTGTTGTGACAAACTGAGCAGGAAAACAAGATTGAAATAAGCTCCCATGCTAGGGAGAGGAGAGGGTAGGAGGGACGTTTGCAGGCAGGCTGCCCAGAGCAGTCCTGTGAAGGAGGCGATGTGCATTTGGGAGCTCTCTCTTGCCTCAGGGGCTTCCTCCTTAGAGGTTCCACCAGGGTAACCCACTAGGGCAGCTCTCACAAGCAGATCCTCTTGTTGGCATCTGGGAGCTTGGCTTGATACTCTCTTGCTACCAAATTTGTCTTCATTCATTTTACACATATTTATTGAGCATCAACTCTATGTCAGTAGTAAGCAAACAAATAAAGCCTGTCTTCATGGAGTTGACATTCTATCTGGGGGAGGGAGACAATAAAAAATAAGTAGAGCATGTATATGGTTGATTAAGTGGTGCTACATTCCATGAAAAATAAAATGAAGGAGAAAAGGGGTTAATGATCCTAGGGGTTGGGGTTGAGTGTGGGTGGGTTTGCAGTTTTCAAAAGTATTGCCAGGCAAGGCCTCACTCAGAAGGGAATTTCTGAGTAGGCTGGAAGAGGAGAATGCTCATGCTGTGAGGGTACCTGGGGCAAGATGTTCCAGGCAGAGGGAACTGCAACAGCAGAGGCCCTCAGTAGAAGCTGGCCTGGTGTCCTCAGAAGCTGCTCACTGCCAGACCTTGGCTTTGATGCTGAGTGAGATGGGAGCCACTGGAGGGTTTGAGCAGAGGAGGACATGATCTGCCCTTATCTCCCACCCAAGAGATGACAGGGCAAGTTTGACGAAATACTTCAGGCCAAAGTGAATACGGTAGAAGATGACAGCCAAGAGCCTTTTCTTTTTTAAGATAAAAAAAAACCCCTTTCTATGACATTAAATTTCAAACACATACAAAAGTGAAGAATATAGTGTAATGGATTCCCATGTACCTATTGCCCAACTGCAAGATTTACCAACTCAAGGACAGTCTTTTTTTTTTTTTTTTGAGAGACAAGGTCTTGCTCTGTTGCCCAGGCTGGAGTGCAATGGCGCAGTCATAGCAAACTGAAGCCTCAAACTCCTAGGCTGAAGCCTCCTGAGTACCTGGGACCACAGGTGTGTGCCACCACACTTGGCTATTTTTTTAATTTTTTTTTGTAGAGACAGAATCTCGTCATGTTGTCCGGGCTGGTTTCAAACTCTTGGGCTCAAGCAATCCTCTTGCCTTGGCCTCCCAAAGTGTTGGGATTACAGGTGTGAGCCACCATCCTAGCCAAGAACAATATTATTTTATTATCTATAGCTCTAGTCTCCCACCCTCACTGGCTTTATGAAGCAAATACAAACATGGACCTGTTTTGTCTGTAATTAGTTCAGGAAAAATCTCAAAAATATAAGGACTCTTTAGAAGAAACATAACCACAATACCTGTATTATGCCTAAAACGTGGAATAACAATTCTTTAATATCCTCAAATATTCAGTCCGTCAGTGTTTAAGTTTTCCATATATATGTCTGAATAGTATTCAAATAAGGCCCACATGTTGCATTGGAATTATTTGTCTTTTAATTTAATAAAAGTGGACTTTCTTTTTCAGAGCAGTTTTGGGTTCACAGCAAAATTGAGAGGAAGGTATAGAGATTTGCTCTATACTCCCTGACCCCACACATACATAGCCTCCCCCATTATTATCAACTCTGATCAGAGTGGTCCATTTGCTACAACTGAGGAACCTACATTGACACATCATTATCACCTAAAGACCATAGTTTACATTAGGGTTCACTCTTGGTGTTATACATTTTATGGATTTGAACAAATGAATAATGACATGTATTCAGCATTATAGTATCATATGGAGTAGTTTTTTTGTCTCCATAGTTTTGCCTTTTTCAGAATGCTGTATAGTTGGAATAACACAGTGTGTAGCCTTTTCAGATTGGCTTCTTTCACTTAGTAATATGCATTTAAGTTTTCTTCATTCCTTTTATGGCTTGATGGCTAATTTCTTTTTAACACTGAATAATATTCCATTTTCTGGATGTACCACAGTTTATCCATTCACCTATTCAGGGACATCTTGGTTGCTTCCAAGTTTTGCCAATTATGCATAAAGCTGCTATGAACATCTGTGTGCAGGTTTTTGTGTGGACATGTTTTCAACTCCTTTGGGTAAATAACAAAGGGCATGATCACTGGGTGTCTTTTAACTTTCAATCTATAGTTTCCCATCCCATCTCTTTTTATCCTTGAAATTTATTTGTTGAAAAACTGGATTATTTGTCCTATAGAATTTTTCAGTTTGAGGTTTTCTATCTGCATTCCTGTGGTGTTGTTTACCTTGTTTCTTCTGTCTGCTCTATTCCCTATAAACTGGTCATTAAATCTAGAAGTGTGATCAGATTCAAATTGGATTTTTTTTGGTAAGATTATTGTATGGGAGGTTTTGTGTTCTTCCAGGAGACTTTTCATAAAGGAGTCCTGAAGATGGAGTGTTGTAAACTTAATGAGGGAGATCATTTTGGGTGATTTGGGGAGGGATGTTCCCAAAGTCTAGAAAGGTGCTATTGACTAGAAAAGTGGCTATTAGCTTCATGCCTGTACAAAATCACACCTGTACAAAATCAGAATGTTCAGTAAACGTGTGTGTGTGTGTACACACGTGTGTCTATGTGTCTTTATGTATGAGTTTTGTCCCCAGAATGAGAAAATAATGTGTAGTTCAGATTGTAGCTTAGTTAGGGTATGCCAAATTTCCTGGCTTCTTAAGGAAGTGGAATCTATTAATGAGAAATAAAACATTCTGATATTAATAGTAAAGACTGTGTAATACTAATATGACTATAATAAGGAATTGTGGCCACAAAGACCAAGAGAAACAGTGTTGCTGCTCTTGTGGCAAGCACTTTCCCTAACCTCTCCCTCTTTAATTTTTCAATCAGTGTGTAGCAATTACATTAGTTGTTGTATTTAATACATAGTATATTTGTTCTTAGACTTTTACGACTGCTGCTAATTAACTGTGCAGTCTTTTATTAGTGTTTGAAATTCTAATTACTGCAGTACCAGGAAGTTTTAATATTGTTAGAATGTATTGCTTCTTTATTGACTCCCAGCTTTTCCAACTCTGGTTGTGAACCTTGGTGAGTCAGTATTCATTAGAGGAGCACACGCTGGTTTGAACAACCCTTCTCTTTTATTAACGAACAAAGACATAAAAAAATGTTTCCTTAGAATTGGGGTTAATGTTGAATAGCTTGTTGCACATCCCATGCCAATGGCTGATTTTCAAGGAGATGAGGGAATTTCTGTGACTGGCAAAGAATTACCTGTGTAATGTGCCCACTTCTCCTGACAGGCTGGTCCTCTTCCTGTCCTGCCCACACACTATGCTCATAGCTCTTACTGGCTCCATGTACACTCTTGGCAGGAATGTCTTCTTTTGTGCCCAGCTATGCTTGCTCAGATGTCACTTTCTCCATTAAGCCTTCCCTAGTCCCAAACTCCCCAGAATTCCCAGTCTAAACCCCTGATTAGCTTGCAAACTTACCCTGTGTCATTCATTAATTGCCTGTGTGTGTTACCATCATGCCCCTAACTGGAACGTAAACTCTGGGAGGGTAAAGATCACCTCATGGGTATCTTCAGTACACCCCACAGCCCTGTAATGCTGCAGATACTCAATTATCACTTCTTGATTGATTGTTCCCTATTTGTGGGGAATGAGGGGTACAGAGAAAAATTTAAAAACAAAATTTATGACCTATGTCAACTGCTTTAAATGTAGAATTATAAAATTGTTGACATTTGGGCCATGCATGTATTAATGTCTGTCTCAAAACCTTGCCTTGTTCCCATCCTTTCCCACATATACATACTGGGCACCTGCTAAGTAGCAAGTGTGATGTCAGCACTAGGGATGCAAAATAATGAAGACCTGGAGCTTGTGTCTGGTGGAGCAGAGGCATCTGATGAGTGTATGGTATGTTATGACATGACCAATGATGTGTTAGAAGGAAGTCACAGATGATGGGATGCCAGAGGAAAGGGTGGGAAAGTCCTCCTGCGGGGAGGATTCCTTTATCCTTTTGCCTCCTTACTGACTTCAGTGAGTAACTTTTTCCAAGAATGGGATTTTCTAACATAATTTAATGGTGGTTTCTGCTATGATTATCCCTTAACTCTGGGGAGAAGCAGTTCCCCATGTGGCTTTAGAGCACAGGATCTGGAGTTAGATCTGTGTTCTGGGCATGGTGCTGATATTGTCTAGGTGTGGCCTTGGGAAAGTTTCTTAACGTTCCCAAGCCTCAGTTTTCTTATATGAAAAAGGGAGATGATCACTATTCAGTCATGGGGTTGGATGAGGATTCAATAAGATGATGCAGAATTTGTGGGTCTGCTGCATCATGAACGTTCAGTAAATGTTGGCTGTTATGATATTGCTATTCCTTCTAACTTTACTCCCTTTCTTCTCCCCCTCCCTAGAACTTAAGCCCCTTTCCTCTGGTGCCATACATGCCATTAGCTTCACAGAAATATCTCATTGGTTCCTAGGGCTTGTATATCAGTCCCAGGGACATTGTGTAGTTAGACAGGAGACAGTGAGGGAACGGGAACTTGGAAGTTCCCGGTTCTGAGCCTGCCTCCCATCCCGCCTGTTGCCTTTGCTGGGCCTACTCTTTACCAAGTGCAGAGCCAAGGGCTGAGGATTTCTGTCTCCCATTGGGACGTAGCGGGTGAATGAGTTAACATTTACAAAGTGCTCTGAGCTCCTAGGAGAAAAGGCACAATCTAAGTATTCTCATTAGTGCATTAATAATAGATGAGCATAAAGCACTTTACAAATATGCAGTTCTTTAGCAATGCTAAATAATACTTCCACCAAGCTACCTGTGAGTAGAGGGGCTGGTTCTTGAGGCTCTCATGGCCCTAGTCTTGGCTGTCACTAATGCAGAGTGTGATCTAGGCAAAATCACTTTCCCTTCTGGGTCTAAGAACAGACGGGTCAGAATGGATGACGTCAAAGGCATCTCTTAATTTAGTGCCACTTTTTAGGGTTCTTTATTTAGATGGAGAAATGACTACAGCTGGAGTCAGAGCAGTCATTTGTGGGAGGGCATGATGACGTCTCTAAAGCAATGCCAGCTGTTGGGCAGAGATTCCAAGCAGTGGCTGCACCTGCTTCCTCTTCCTCCTTTGTGTCACTGAGAACAGGCTTGCCTTTTCTCTAGGGTAGGGGTGGGAGTCCTTGCCCCCAGGACTGTGGCCAAAAGATCTGTTGGATCTGAGTGCTAGAAAATACTTTACAACCATATTCCTTTAAAAAATGTTGTGGTAAATACATGTAACATAAAATCCATCATTTCAACCCTTTGAAGTGTACATTTCAGTAGCTTTAAGTAACTCCATGTTGTTGTGCAACCAATCTCCAGAACTCTTTTCTTTTTCTTTCTTTTCTTTTTCTCTTTTTTTTTTTTTTTTTAAGAGATGAAGTCTTGCTTTGTTGCCCAGGCTGGAGTGCAACGGTGCTATCTTGGCTCACTGCAACCTCCGCTTTCTGGGTTTAATGAATTCTTCTGCCTCAGCCTCTCGAGTAGCTCGGACTACAGGCACATGCCACCATGCCTGGCTAATTTTTGTACTTTTAGTAGAGATGGGGTTTTGCCATGTTGGCCAGGCTACTCCCAAACTCCTGACCTCAGATGATCCACCCGCCTCGACCTCCCAAAGTGCTGGGATTACAGGCATGAGGCACTGTGCTGGCCCAGAACCCTTTTCATCTTGCAAAATGGAAACTTTATATCTATTCAACTACAACTTCCCATTTCTCTCTTCCCTAAGCCCCTGGCAACACCATTCTACTTTCTATCTCTGAGTTTGACTCCTCTAGATTCCTCATATGGATGGAATCAATGGTTTGCTTCACTTAGCACAATATCTTTAAGGTTCACACATGTTGTAGCATGTGTCAGAACTTCCTTCCTTTTTAAGGCTGAGTAATATTCTATTGTATGTATATACCACTTTTTGCTTATCCATTTATCCATTGATGGACACTTAGATTGCCTCCCTCTTTTGGCTATTGTGAATAATACTGTTATAAACATGGGTGTACAAATATCTTTTTGAGACTTTCAAATTCTTTTGAAATTGAAAGCAGAATTGAAATTCTGCTTTCAATTCTTTTGAGCGTATACCCAGAAGTGGAATTACTGGATCATATGGCAATTCTACTTTCAATTCTTTGAGAAAATGACCATATCCCTTTATTCCCCAAAAATGGAGTTGGACGAGAATCTTTGGTGACCTCAGATTCTCCACTCTGCATGGTTATTTCCATCAAGGGCCTCTGCCCTCACCTGTATTCACTAAATTATGACCCTGAAGATAATTTGCATTTCATCCAGAGGAATACGTAATTTTAGAATTTGGAGCTTAGATGGGACCTTAGAGACTTGCTACTCAATGGAGGTATGCTTTGATTTGGACACATCCAGGGCCTAGAAGCTCATAGCAGCACAGTGTAAACTGTCCTGGGGGTAGGGCAACTCTAACTAGAGGTATCAAGCTAAAATTGACCCCCTTAATTTTACCCTTGGTCCAGTGGGACAACACACGCACAAGCCACACATAGCCATTCTGGTATTTTATGTCAAGTCTTCTCTCCAGCCCACACATTTGGTTTTGACCACTCCTTACCAGAAACTTCTCACTACCACTGGCTTCAGAGGTGAAATTTGGTGTGTGGTACCTTTTCAGAATCCTTGATATCCTAAACAGATGCCTGGATTACTTCACCTATGCCGGTTTCCTTGGGTCACTCAAAATATGGACAGGTCCCACCTGCTTTAAACACAGTTTTCTGCTCCTTGACAGTCTTTCAGATACGTTTGGGGAAATCACAACTAGTAAGGGGATGATCTTTCCTGCAGGATATACACAAGAAAAGAGATCTTTCAAGGGAATGCCGGGTTACATGTCATATCTGCTAAGATGTGTGCGGCTGCAAGTAACAGTGTCTAGAGTAATAAAGACATTTAACGAGCTCACATAACCAAGAGCTGGACTGTTTTAGCTTTGGTGTTGGGGCTCAGTGTTGCCATCCAGGAACCAGGCTCTTTCTATGTGACCCTAGCTTGTTGTCTTTTGATTCTTAAACTTACTGCCTCATGGTCACAAGTAGCTGCCTCAGTTCTAAATAGAAAATCCTTACATACTGTGGATTAAGGTAGGAAGAAATGGAAGCCTTCATTCTTATCTCTGTCTCCTTTTTTTAACAGGAAAAAAACCATTCTTCCAGGAGAGGCTCCTCCAAGCAAACTTCCCCTTACATCTCTTACCAGAACTGGGTCACATGCTCCCATCTAAAACAACCACTGGCCATTAGAAATGGTGTTACCATGCCTGTCTTGGACCAATCACATTTGATCCTCTGGGGATAGAGACATGTTGCCACCTGAACAACTGTGGGGTGCTGTACTCCTGGGAAGCAGGGAGAATGGCTGTGGCTAGGCAACTGACAGCATCTACCACAAATATGTTACTCAGAAGAAGACTCGAGGATGGCCATAATTTTTATTTAAAGATTTCTATTTTACAGAGGCATATCTGATTAAGGGACATTTAAACTTCCCTGTTAAACTTATCAAGACAAAAAGACAAGGCATCTTGCCACATTTCTTAAATATTCTCTGCAGTCTCTCTTGACCTTTTCCCAGCTGTGCTGTAAACATAAAGATAATAACATATCTGAATAACATTTTATGGTGCACAGATAATTTTCACATACATTATCCATTTGACCCTCACCATAACTGTATGGGGTAGGTAAGGTACGATTGTACTTTTCATTAATTTTTTTTTTTTTTTTTTGAGACAGAGTCTCGTTCTGTCACCCAGGCTAGAGTGCAGTGGTGCGATCTGGGCTCACTGCAACCTCCACCTCCCAGGTTCAAGTGATTCTCCTGCCTCAGCCTCCAAGTAGCTGGGATTACAGGCAAGCGCCACCATGCCTGGCTAGTTTTTGTATTTTTTTAGTAGAGACGGGGTTTCACCATGTTGGCCAGGCTGGTCTAGAACTCCTGACCTCAGGTGATCCACATGCCTCGGCCTCCCAAAGTGCTGGGGTTACAGGCATGAGCCTCTGCTCCTGGCCACTTTTCATTAATTTTTATTGGATTTAGGATTAGAAGGATGAGCAAATCCTACTACTTAGTGCGTGGAATACTGGCATCTATTGTTTTTGCTTGGCTCCTCTCTTGTTTTAATAATTAACTAATCGATCCATTCTTTTTTATTGCCATCTCCCACTCACACTTTTTCCTCCACATAGGCAATCATTCTAAATATGTCCAATGTTTATCTTATTTGTATGCGTATTTATAAAGTGAATATTTTGTTTAGTGTGTATGCAGTTTCATTTGCATAAATTGTAATATTCTGTGAATCTCATTCTGTTTTGTACTTTTTTCATTCTGCTCTGTTTTTAGAAGTGATCCATGTTGCTATGTGTATCTACTCCATTGCCTTTAAATGCTGCATAATACTCCACGGTGTTTGTCGATCATGTTTTACTCATCTTTGCCCCCTAGTGGAAACCATGATGGCCTCCAACTCTGCACACAAATAGTTTCAAACAGGAACCGCTGGTGAAATGTGACTGCTGATGGACCTGGGTGGGAATTTCTCTGGGATGCCGACCAAAAAGCATGGTGGCTGGGTCATAAAATGCACACTTAATTTGAATAAGTGCCACCCAGTGGCTCTCCACAAAGCCTGCACTAGTCCATTCTACTAGAAATTATTCACATTTAACTGGAAACTGGGTCTTGGAGATGTTAAGTAACTTGCTCAAGCTCACATAAGGAGTAAAAGTGAATTAGGACATCCAGGACCCAAATCCAGGCCTTGTAACTTCAGGGCCATTTTATTTTCCAGGGCACCACCCTCTAAGTCTCTGGATCATAATATTGAGCACTAATAAAAAGATTTCTTGAGGCTTTGTTATTTACATAATGAATTTCAGAAATGGCTTACTGGTGCTACTGGCAAGTTGCAGGCAGAAGAAAGAATGAAAGCGAATGGGCATCTCATGTTCTATTCTCTGATTCAACCTGTTTTGGGTCCCTTTTGACTGCTTTACCACAGTTGCTATTACATTATTTTGGGAAGTATTTGAAAAAGAAGAGGAAGTGCTGGATATCTGAACTCCTTTCCTCCAGTCTGCCATGAGCCAAAATGTAGTACCACCATGCCTGACTAGAAAGTAAAAGAGGAATCATAGAATCAGATAGTGTTATAACCAGAATGGGCCTTACAGACCATTTAGTCTAATCCTCCCATTTTATAGATGAGAAAATGGAGGCCCAGAGAGAGGAAGACAGTTGCCTGAGGTCACACAGCTGGAAGGAGAGCAGGATGGGCACCCAGGCTTTCTGAAAACCAGTCCCTTTGATGCGGGTGAACCCCTACATTGGGGCTCAGCTCAAGAGGGTTCTTAGCTTTGCTCAGGAAGGAATTCAAGAGTGAGCCGACAGTTAAAGAAAGCAAGTTTTTAGAGCAATAGTGTACAGCAAAATGGCTGCTCCACAGACAGAGCAGGGCCATCCCATAGGCAGAGTAGCACTTGTGCGTTGCTGGCTAGCTCTATTTATAGCTGCTCCTAATTATATGCTAAATAAGCGGTGGGTTATTCACAGATTTTCTAGAAAAGGTGTGGGGAATTTCCAGAACTGATGGTTCCTCCCTCTTTAAACCATGTAAGGTAACTTCTGGGTTTTGCCATGACATCAACTGTCATGGTGCTGGTGGGAGTGTTTTATAGCATGCAAATGTATTATAATTCCTAGTCGTAACTGCTTTTGGCTGGTTCCTTTGCTACATCCTGTTTTGGTCAGCAGTGTCATGAAAACAAGTCCTGTTCATCTCCTACCTCTCCTTGCCCTTTCCACTTTTCTGCACACAGCAACTTTCACCTGCGCACCCAGGAATCCACACTTTAAGTCTTAACAACCTGAGGTGTTGGTGAGAAAAAACTACAAACAGTGGTGTGCTGGCAAATCTTTAACAATCACCTGGGGTGGGGTGGGGTGTGGATAAACAAGCCTTATTTGTAGCATATGGCCAATTTCAAGCTGCCAAAGTGCTGTCACTGAACGTGAAGTAGTGGGAGCAGGGCAGCAGAGGGCCACCAATCAGAGGCATTTCCACCAAACAGATGCAATTGGCATAAGTAACTGCAAGGGTACGGACAACCGCAAGGTCTGCTAAAATGATTAGGAAGTGATGAGTTTTGAGTGTTTATTACTTTTGGTTTTAGTGTAACTTATTTGTAAGCTTACATAATTTAATGTCTAATAAGGGCAATGTTTAACAATCACTCATGAAATTCCTGAAAATTGAACTGATACGGTTTGGCTGTGTCCAAACCAAATCTCATCTCAAATTGTAATCTGAATTATAATCTCCACGTGTTGGGGAGGTATCTGGTGGGAGGTGATTGGATCGGGGAGCGGGGGGGGGGGGGGGGGGTTTCCCCCATGATGTTCTCGTGATTGTGAATGAGTTCTCACGAGATCTGTTGGCTTTATAAGTGGTGGTTTCCCCTGTTCTCGCTTTTTCCTGCTGCCTTGTGAAGAAGGTGCTTGCTTCTCCTTTGCCTTGTGCCGTGATTGTAAGTTTCCTGAGGCCTCCCCAACCATGCAGAACTGTGAGTCAATTAAACCTCTTTTCTTTAAAAATTACCCAGTCTTGAACAGTTCTTTATAGCAGTGTGAAAACGGACTGATACGTGAATACTCAACTCTCCTGAGCTTATGCGAGTCAGCCCCAACACAACATTGGCTATAAAGGAATGAAGCCAGCTTCTCGGTGTAGCAACCCGCCTTCCTAGTTTATAAACTTGTCCTGATTCTTCTGCATACTCTTTGGTGGAAACATAAAATATGAATATAGTGGAAAAGAGGGGCAAAAGATAAATGAGTTATTCTGGAGATAAACTTTCTGTGTGGTGGAAGTCTTAGCTCTGTAAGCTCCGAAACTATGACAGTTTTAACTTTTATTGATGAACTTTGAAAAGAGTTGTGTTGCATTCTTTCCTACCTCATTACACGTGAGACATTATGGCTTATTACTTTTTTATGAACAACCCAGGACATGTTGAAGTGTGCAAATCTATTTTCCCTTGGAATAAATGACCTCAAACTGCTAGGCTGTTGGGACCTTTGGACTTGCTTTTGAGAGTTTTGCTTTTTCGAGTTTTTTTTCTTGCTCACTTTCCAGAAGCTCTGACTTTTTTTTACTGTCAGTGTGTCTGTCTCTATCTTTTCCCTCCTCTTTCTAATTGACTAGAGAACCAGACTTATTAGAATCATTTAAAAAGTCAGTAATCGGTTGCAATACAGGCCTATTGAGAAAAACATGTAAATTTTAGTGCACGGATCTTGCGATATTTATTTTGGATGCTCAGATACCTTTTGCAATAACTTCTGGTTTTTGTAGAATTTCTGGAGAGGTGATTTACTAGATTACTGTGTTTCAGATCAGTGAGTATTGCTACAGTAATGTTATATATAAGTATATACTATATCACCATGCATGAATTCCATTATAAGAGGAAAATTCATCTCTGGGCCAGGAAATATGTCATGTAAAAAGTAGAGCAGTCCTGGACTGTATTTTGAGGAACCCAGTAACACTACTGGAACATGAAGTGGTCCATATGGTGAACTTTGCAAAATACAGTAAGACTTAAATGGTCAAGTTTGGGGCATGCCTCCTTGCTCTAAAAATGGTGGTGCTTCGTCTCCTTAAACACAGACACAGGCAATGGATGGGGAAGGGAGATCCAGTGATTGAGAGTTTTCCCCTGCTGGAGGCAGGGAGGTCCCTCCACACATCTGCCCATCCTGGGAGTGCTGCTTGCTGGGGCTGAGAAAGGAAGTAGATTACACCTGGCAACCTGGCTCTGCCCTTCTCTGTGACATTGGGACCACCAGAAAGGTTCTTGGTATGATTTGGATTTGTGTCCCTGCCCATATTGAATTGTAATCCCCAGTGTTGGAGGAGGGGACTTGTGGGAGTTGGTTAGATCATGTGGGGTGGATTTCCGCCTTGCTGTTCTTGTGATAGTGAGTGACTTCTCACAGATGGTTGTTTGAAAGTGTGTAGCACCTCCCCTTTCTCTCTATTCCTCCTGCTCCAGCCATGTTAGACTTGCCTGCTTCCCTTTCATCTCCCACCATAATTGAAAGTTTCCTGAGGCCGCCTCCCCAAGCCATGCAGCCTTGCAGAACTGTGCAGCCTTGCAGAACTCTACAGCCTGCAGAACTGTGAGCCAATTAAACCTGTTTTCTTTATAAATTACCCAGTCTCAGGTATTTCTTTATAGCAGTGTGAGAACGGACTAATACAGCCCCCTACCCTTGTTTCACCAGCCCGGTCATTCCTTTGCATATAACTGAGAAAGAGACGTTAGGGCATTGTCCAACTGATTTCAAAGCAGTGGTTTTCCATGCTTCTGTTGTCTTCTCCAGCTGCAGGAAAGCAGCCTCAGTGCTGATGGAGGAATTAGCCTCTTCCATGCAGAAAAAGGACTCCCCACTGTATTTCCAATATCTCCCTCACAAATTCACCTCTCGTTTCTTTGGAGCCTTCAAGCTTTTGGGAATTCTCAGGTCTAGTGAGGGAGGCCTCATTACACTTCCTTAAGCCCTTATTAACTCCTTGAGGAGACTCATGTGATGAGCTGCGGCACAGAAGCCAGGTCCAGGGTTAAGGTGCTCTAAGGGGAGCAATTGCCAGGAGGTGAGAAGCACAAAGACAAACTTTCTTTCCTGTGCTGGCCCCGGGCTGTATGCTGTTGATATCATTTGGGTAACTTCTATGAAGTCTCTGAGCTGGGGTCACCCTACATGGGGCAGCAGGGAGCCCAGTAGCGAGGGTTTGCTCCCCTACAACCCCCGTCATGAGCCTAATTAACAAGTTGGGTCCTTTCCAGCTCCTTCTGGCAGTTCCAGCGGGGCTGGGCTCCACTGGGGGTGGGCAGACAGTCTTACTTTAAGCAGGGTATTGATCCTCACGTGGTCCTGGTGCCCCTCTTGGGGGAGCACTCTCGTGTTTTAAGTGCATGCAGTTACTCTCTTGACTGGCTTGTAAACAGGTTTTAATGGGGCTATTAGTGTAAAAGGACAGGAAACTTTCAAAAACAGGCTCTTAAATATTCATGAGGATGTTAAATCTGGTGCTTAATCACCAGTGTTTGCACACAGCTAACGGGGAGGGAGGACAGCTAACAGGCTGCCTTCACTCTGAACAATTGACAGGGCATTAATAAACGCTCTTACAGCCATGATTAATGGCCCAGAGAACAGGACTTGTTTTTTTTTTTTTTTTTTTTAAAACAAAAGGAGCCTCTGCCCTTTGGGGACTCCTGTTCTTGGGGGAGTGTCCACGTGGGGATGGGATTCAGGGGAACATGGAGGCTGGGCAGAACAAAGTCCCTTCATAGTCAGCTGGACTCCCCTTCTGACTGTCTGTTTCCTGGAGCATGGCTTCCACAGGGGAAACTTTTAAACTTAAGCAGAGGCTCTCAGGAGAATTCCCTACCTGGAGAATCCTTAACTCAACCTTGAGAAGGCCCACGAGGGAGTCACATGGCTTGGTGAGCTGTGACCAGCTGCTTCCTCAGAACCTGCCTCACATCCTTTCAGACTTGAGTTAAATGCAGGTGAAGATGGTTGACTATGGCCCAGGGGTCTCTTGCAAGCAGCCCCACCTCTCCCCACCTTTCTAAGAGTGCATTTTAATTTCTGGAGAGGCATCTTTCTCTAACTTGTCTCTGTGACATTTAATGTAGAACCCCTATTGGAAAGTGAGTGGGGGGACTGCTTTTTAACTGGTAAGTGATCTGCACTGTTAAGCTTCTGGAATGGACCTTGGAGATTTTCTAGGCCAGTCCCCACTCCTTCCAGATGAGGAAACTGAGGCACAGAGAGGTGAAGCAACTTGTCCAAGGTCAAATACTGAGGGAGTGGCAGAGTTAGCACTGGACACCGGATACCCTGAGTCCTGGTCCACGAACTCTTTTCATGGTACCCCTGTACCAGTGTGATGTGACTTTTCCAGGTAGAGCCAGGGAACACCCCACTGACTTCCTTCAGAAGTGGTACAGGCTTGAAAGCCTGCTCAGTCCCAAGCATGGCAAGACTGTGCTAATAAAACCAAAGCCAAGTTAAGCACAGAGTCCTGGGAAACATCTGTTTCTGTGTGGTGGGAAACCCCAGCCTCATTATCTGAGACCAACTCAGAAATTCAAACCTGTTTCCTCCCCACAAGTACCAGTTGGGATTTTCAGTTGACAAGTTCCATTTACAAATGAAATCAAGGCGACCTCCCCTGCATAAAGTAAAATCTATAAAAGCTGTCTTCATGGAGCTGGAAAAACCCTACTGTGTTTTATAATGGTAGATCAGGGCAAAGAAGTCGGTGTCTTCCACAATACCCTTCTCAGCCTCCAGCCCTTACTGCCCACATCCCACATGCTTCTATCAAGCCTTTCCTGTGCACAAGCCACTGAATTACAGGTTGTGGTGGGGAGGGATGCCATGAAGATGTATAGCAAGTGTCACTATCCCCAAGCTAGCAATCTTCCTCCAGCTAGCAATTTGACTTTAGGGCTGTGTCAGAAAACCAAATGCAGTATCTGGCTGAGTATTTTTGCAAATATCACTTTAATTATCTCATAGTACTGCTCAAGAATTCAGTGGTTCCCACTACATCTGGGTCCCGCCCAGGCAGGCTCTCCTCTGCACGGCCAGGTTGCTTCCCCTTAAAACCAAACACATCCTTTCTTTTGAATCAGTGGAGCAGGGCACAGTCTACAGACAAGATGGATATGATTCTTAATCATGGGTTTGTTCAGAAACTCAGTGCAACTTTTTTTTCTTTATGGAATGCCAACCAGGAATGAAAAATCAGCCTCTCTTGCTAAACAGTTTGCGTTAATGACTTCCATCAGAGCCAATCTATTGATTTTTTTTTTAAACAAAACTCCACTTGTCTCTTTCATCTGGATATATAGCTGGTAGGTATTGTTGGTAAAGCAACCAATGTGAGAAACAGTTTCCTCTTCAAAATTAGAATGAATGTATTTTGACAGTTTTTACCAATAATTGTTTCAATGTTTGGTACAAATGCTGAGCACAGATGAAACTTAAACCACAGTAGAATTGGACTATTTTCTCAATGGAAGGTTGACTGTCAGTTGTATGAAGTATAAGGATGGATTTCTATGTCTTGTTAAGTTACTAAACTGATACCAAATGTTAGACAATGTAACAGTGATTTCACAGAACGCAACTTTGAATTGACATTATGCCTCTTATAGCAAAGTCTTCTATTATATAACGTTTTTGGCTGGTTTGTTTAATCAGTCAAATGTAGGATTCAGCATGGTTCACTGAAAACACTTGTACTAGGATGTAGGAAATTTAGTGCTACTCCTATTAGTCCCATTAAATTATTGTACCCATCTTCCTCACCTGTAAAATGGGTATAGAAAAAAGGACACATCAATCTGTTGTTTCAAGTGAAGTAATGCATTTATCTACTTGCTGTTTCCATTTGATATCTCCCAGGCATCTTAAAATGAAACTTTCCCATGTTGAACATAGAATCTCCCCCTGCAAACCTAGTCCTTCTCTAGCATTCTCAGGTCAGTCATGGCATCACAAACTACTCAGGTGCTTATGCTGGAAACTGGAATCATCCCCCAACCCATCGTAGTGAATCAATAACACATTCTATTCTGTCTTTTAAGTAACTCTCAAATCTATTCCCTCCACTGAGCAGCCTAGTCCAAGCCATTTCATCTCTTGCCTGAATGAAGACAGTTACCTTCTTACTCTTCTGCCATACCCACCATTGTCTCCTCTAGTTTGTGTACCATCCCCACCCCACACAGCAGCCAGAGCTATTCTTTTAAAATGTAAAGCCACTTGCATCCCTCTCTTAATTATGGCTGTCTATTGGCTGTCTCAGACTGGGTACATGGCTCATCAGGCCATGACAGTCTTGTCCCTACCTTCCCCTTCAGTCTCAATTTCACCCCAGTCCATTCCAGCCACACCACCCTCTTCTGTTCCTTCTATGCTGCTTTTAAGGCCCAGAGCCTTCACACAGACACTTCCTCTGTGGGAGGCTCATTCATCCCATCATTGCCTGTATGACTAATCTTTCGGTCTTCAGGAGAGATACCAAATGCTAAGAGGAGACTTCTTTCCTTTCACTCTCATTCTCCAGTAACATGGATTCCTCTCATCACTATATTCTGTAGCATTTGTTGAAACTATATTTCAAATATTTAGTTGTGGAATTATTTGGACTGTAAGCTCCATGAGGTCAAAAACTGACCACTTTGTTTACCCCTGTACCCTCAGTGCCTTGACAAAGTGCTTGTCACATAGTAGAAAGATAACAGGATGGCCACATACATGAATGAATGATTAAACACCCAATGCCAGTACAAATCCAAGTTATTTTCATGCTTGTGTTCATGGGACACCAAATTAAGTGGAGAGATAAGATGTATCTAATGAGCTGGAAGTTGTGGGGTGGTAAGAAACTCGTGTTGAACTAGTTTAAACATTAAAGGGGAAGTTTATTAGTCCCTGTAGCCTAACTATAGGAAGGGCAAGGCTGGAGTTGGCTACAGGTGCTCCAAAGATGGCAGCCAATTTCTCTCTGCCTTTTATCCTCTGTCTCTGACCCTCTCATTCTTGCTTGCCTTCACTCTTTAATGCAGAGAGATTTCTCCATGAGGTAGAAAAAGAAAAAGTGTGCATACAGAGCCCCAGATTCACAACTTTTTAGTCTTTCTTGCCAGGAAAACCTTCAGGAGGAATTCTGATTGACTCTTCTTTGGGCCACAGTCTCAATGCTGGTCACTATGTCTGCTGTTCCCACTGTGGCCAAGGGGATAGAGCCATCACTAGTCAATCCCAAAGCTTCTGAGGCTACAGTCTATTATCAGAAGGGTAGGCTGGCATCTGGAGTTGGGGAAAAGTCCCAGGCAGTTAAAGACAGTGGCCGCCATAAAGTATGAATTCTGCAGGAACAGAGACAGGTAATATGGGTTGCAGTGTTCATAGATTGAGCCTCAATTTTTCTGGCTCCTGATATAGCTTAGGTTCATCAGAAAATCTGGAGCAGAGGCAGCTTTACCTGCTCATAGAGTGGACAGCCGGCCTCTTGAAATTCTATGAAAGGAGTCATTCTTTGGGGGTAGAATGAGAGTCCTCAATAGAGCCAGTAGCAACCAGCTCTAGTCCAAATATTGTTCTCTCTTATTTTTGGGAAATTAGCAGTGGAGATTATAGACATGAAAAGGCAATGGGGATCCTTCCTGATGGCAGTTGAATTAATAGGTGAGGAGTTTGAAATATTCCCACCAATCCTCTATAGCCTGATTAAATGCTCTTCTTTCCCCCCACAAGGACTAATAGTTAAAGTCCTATTCATAGAACTCTTATGAGAATTCAGCGAGCTAATACACATGAAACCCTTAGAATGGCACTGCACACTCTAAGCACTCAGTAAGTTTTAGCTATTATCATCATGGTAAGACAAGAGGGAGGCTATGAACACAGTGGCTACCAAAAAAAGATGTCACAACCTCTTCTGAGGTCTGCATCCCCTGGGTCTGCATCCATATTTCACTTGACACATGTAACTTTTACTTTAAGAACTTGCTTGGGAACCAGACTATGGGAATTTCTAGTCCAAAACCACTGTGCTGGGGTGGGGTTATCTAGGTATGACCATTTTTCACCTGAGTTCCTATAACAGCTTTGCAAAATTTAGATTGTGATTGTAACATTCTGTGCTGAATGCTCACTGCTAGAACCTATGAAAGAGGGTTTTCCCCAATCTCCTCCTGAGAGATTCTGAGTCAGTAGGTCAGGGTGAGCGGCCCAGGAATGTGGATGTGTAACCCCATGTTCAGTGGTTCTCCTCTCCTGCAAGTGGTTCCAGGGACCATGGTTTGAGAAACACTGGCCCAGAGGAAGGAGAAGTAGGGAAGGGAAGAGGTGAGATGAGGAAAATGAGCAGTGCTTATTCTGTAGCTGAGTTCACAGAGATAGGGAGCCACTCAATTACTTTTCAAAGTCCCAAAGTGTCCCCAGCCAGGAAGAGGGCTCCACGATGTTTCCCTCATGGGTCAGCCAGGTGCTCTCCCTTTGGGGTGAGTGCCACATAGGTGTGAGGTGCTTACAATGCCCACTGGTCCACTCAGCCTATGGCCATGGGTGCCAGTGACAAAGTCACAGCTCTGCCAAGCCCCAAACTAAGTACCTAATCACTCGTGAGGAGTGGAGGCCAGAAGTCCCATGGGAGGAATGTCTTTGTGAGCATCATGGTGGATGCTCCCCTTGGGTCCTTGTCCCTGCACATGAAGAAATTTCCAGGAAGGTTCAGGAATAGATTTTGAATGGTCATATGCAATCCCAAAGACCCTGCCCTTTGGACAGGAGTTGGTGTCTATTAAGGCAGCCTGTCAGGAACATGCATTACCAACTCTTATGCTTTTGTATTAAGCATTATGTTTCATCTTTACAGTCAGATTAATGGAGATTAGTGATTCCACTTAAGAGTTTAAACATCGTGCTGACCCAAATTTTTGGAGCCATCATAACATGGGGCTCTATGTTCAAGGACTGGACCAGCTGGTAGTGGAGTGGGGGAGGGGGAGGTCTATATATTTTGCAAAATGATTTCGTTGTTCTGTGTAAGAAAGCTGGGGTGTCTCTTTATACATAATGCATATGTGGTCCTCCCCTGACTTTCTGCACACTTAAATGCTCATCAGGCCAGTCTGATGATATTCCTTTGCTAAGAGGACACTTAATAATCAACGGTCACTCACACTTGGCTTCTGTGGGTGGAACCCAGTCCCTAAAGTCTCCAATGGTTTCATTAATGTATTTTATCCGTCCGAAGGATAAAAATAAATCTCTCAAAGGCTCTTAGAAACCTGCAACCCTGGATGTAGGAGGAAAAAAGAGGGCGGCTGTTAATTAATAAACTTAAACCATCTCCGCAGGAGTACACAGCTGTGATCCAGAGAACATAGGAAGCAAGCCCAGCCTTCCTGTCAGTTATGAGTTACTTTTTATTCATTGGACAGACATAGTAACTCTGTGCCTATTATAAAGAAATCAGTTGCAAATTTTGCTTTCAAGTGAAGTGTCTTGTTTTCTCAGCAAGCATACTCAGGGCAGGTAAAATATCCTTTTACATATTCTCAAAAGGGAAGAACTTGGAAACAGTCAAAGCCTATTTGGAACCAAATCTGGTGAATAAGATGTGTGATCAAGCTGGGGAAGGGCATGTTAGGCCAGAGACAAGGTAATGAGACAGTTTCTTGGTGTGGCCAGCCAGACCCAAACACTGGCTTTGTCACAGAGATTTACAGTTCCTAAGTGCTTTCATCTGCACTGTCTTATACTATTATGACAATAATCCTTGAGAGAGGCAGGGCTGGCATTTTCACAAAATTATAAGTCAAGCCATGACTCAAAATAGGTGAGCCACACTTTGCTGAAGTGAAAGTTCTGGGACACTGTAGCAGATTACTTCTTCAGAAGTCCTGGCCACTAGTCAGCAGTGTACTTTTGGAGCAATTCCTTTCCTTTGCAGAACTTCTGTTTTCTCATAATGTGAAAGTGAGGGTGAATCATTTTTTCCCAATCTAATTCTATGATTCTATGAAATCTAGGCTACACCAGTATGTCCAGGACCTCTCCATAAACATAAGCAGAGTGGCCATTAGGAGCATGCGGGTGGGGCTTCATCTTCTGCTTTGCCGACAGCACAAGGTCAGGTTGAAAATGGGCTCTGCTGCACAGTCCATGGTGGAATCCAACAGGACCACACCAATGACCAGCAAATCTGCATGCTTACCCATGTGTCTGCACCCATCCTCCTCCAGTGGAAGACACATCCAACCCATCAAATGAGTGCAACTCAGCCTCTTGCTTTTCAGGGCCTCATTCATTTGTTCCCCACTGCCCATCTCCCTCTTTCTGCACACCCTCACATTCTCCTCTCCCTCTACTGGTTCCTTCTCACCCACAAGTGAACAACCTGCTCAAGTCTCTGCCATTTCTCTTATTTAAAAAAAAAATAGAAAGTGGAGATGAATAAAACAATGTGTCCAACACCAGAATGAAGTTTTAATATTTGCTAATCTTTATTATTATTCTGTCCTTACCACCCCCACCCCTTCACCTTCCTTTCTTCCTCCCCAGAGGCAGGCAAACATTGGATTTGGCATGTATCCTTCAAGTCCATGGTTTCATACTTTATTATATACATGTGAATAATATATGGTATGGTCTTGTGTGCTTTTGGACCAATCGACGAAAATGTTTTCCTACTATTTGTGTCATTTATTATTGATATGTTTGGACTTGTTTCTATTACTGTAATGCCCTCTGGTATCTCTTGTTGCTAATGAGAAGTCTGCTCTTAATCTAATTGTCATTTCTTTTTCAGTAATCAGTTTTTGTTTTCTGATAGCTTTTAAGATTTCCTCTTTTTCCTTGATGGTTTGTAGATTAGCTACAATGTATATAGTGAATGAATTTGTTTTTATTTATTCTGCTTGGTATTTACTTATCTGAAGACCAATATCTTTCTTCAATCAGGGAGACATTGTAAACCACTATTTCTTTGAACATTTTTCCCTTCACCGTTAATTATCTGTGTTTGGAACTCCTCTTTTTCACACTAAAATTATCTTTATTGTTTTATGTTGGGTGAATACCTTAGTGCAACTTTTCAGTTCACTAATTCTTTATTTGACAGTGTCCTGTTTAGAATTATCCTGATTCTTGGGTTAATTTCAGTGACTGTCTTATTTCTCCAGCACTGCTTCTTGATATTTTTGTTTCATAATCTATTTTTAACAGCTTTACTGAGATATAATTCACATACCATGCAGTCCATTCATTTAAGGTGCATAATTCAATGGATATTGGTATAATACATAATGTTTTTAAAAATGTGGTAAAATATGCATAGCACAAAAATTTCCCTTGTAGGGGTGACAGGAAGTAAAGAGTTGGGGGGCAAGAGCATGCCAACATTTAAAAGAGGATTCAGGGCTATGCCTTTCCCAGAAGAAAAGGTTGGGTCAAATCCCAGAAGAAGATGGAGTTAGCTATGGAGATCCCAAAAAATAAGACCATGGGCAGAAGAATGTGTGGGACAGCCATTTTCCACTTTGAGCACCATTGGTATCCCATGAAGGGCTGTGTAAACACAGGGATGTTGATGCCATTGGTTCTGGATGAGCTTTGGGAACCACTGGGCAGAAGAAAGGCTTAGAGTCTGCCTCACATCTTCCAGAAACTCTCAGGAGGTCACTGTGGCTGGAGTCAACAGTGCAAGGAGAGAAATGGAGGTTGAGAGGTTCCTGGTGGCCAGGCCCTGCAGGGCTGGGTAGACTTTGGTCCATGGAGGAGGCAGTGTAAACTCTTTGGTGGTTGACAGGTTATCCTGTGGGTTCCAAGGGCTGTCTTTGGTGTCTGTTGGCAGCCAGACTGTTGCCAGACTGTCAGGAGCATAGATCTTTTAGGAGGCAATGATGAATGGTGTTGATTTGAACTGAGGAGGTCTCAGTGAGACGGTGAGTGGTCGGATTCTAGGTCTGGAAGTTGAACCCAAAGGAGTCCCCACAAGAACAAATGCAGGCTGTAGTTGTACCAGTTTGCCAGAGCTGCCATAACAAAATACCACAGACTGAGTGGCTTATACAATATAAATTAATTTTCTTATAGTTCTGGAGGCTAGAAGTCTAAAGTCAGGGTTGGTTTCTCCTTGGCTTGTGGACAGCCATCTTCTTCATGTGTCCTCACGTGCACATCTCTCTGTGTCAGTGTCCTAATCACAGGACACAGGGATACCAGTCCTGTTGGATCAGGGCCCACCCATAGGACCTCATTTTACCTGAATCCCCTTTTTAAAGACCCATCTCCAAACACAGTCACATTCTAAAGTCTGTGGGTTAGAACTTCAATATGGGAGTTTTTCATTGCGGTAAATATGTGTGTATATATGTATGTATGTCCACATACATATATACACACACAAATTTATATATCATATATGTGATTTATACTTTTATATTTACCTAACAAATGATAACACAAGTTATATTAAATACATATTCTTTACATTTATATATTTATATGATATATTAAATATATTTATGTATTAAATATATGTCTATATATAATACATTAAAAATGTATTATACATTACTTACATGCCACAAAATTCACCATTTTGACCATTAATACATTTTCATTGTCATTAAGTGTACAATCCAGTGGCATTATGTTTACAATGTTATGTGCCCATCACCACCATCTATTTCCAAAACTTTTTCATTACCCCAAACAGAAACTTTTTCATTACCCCAAACAGAAACTTTGTACACGTTAAATAACTCCTCATTCTCCTTTTCCTCCTGCTCCTGAAAACCTTTCATCTATTTTTTGTCTCTACTAATTTGCCTATTCTAGATATGTCTTATAAATGGAGTCATACAACATTTGTTCTTTTGTGTCTGGCTTATTTCACTTAGCATAATTTAAGGCTTATTCATATTGTAGCATACATCATCATTCCTGTTTTATGCTGAAGAATATTCCATTGTATGTATCTATCATATTTTGCTTAACCACTCATATGTTGATGGACACTTGGGTTATGGTGAATAATCCTGCAGTGAATAGTGGTATACAAACATCTGCTCCAGTATCTGCTCTCAATTCCTTCCGGTATATACCTAGGGGTAGGATTTCTGGGTCATATGGTAATTCTATGTTTAGCCTTTTGAGGACCCACCAAACTGCTTTCCATAGTGGTTAAGCCATTTTATATTCCCATCAGCATTGCTTGAAGATTCCCATTTTTCCACATCTTTGTCAATACTTGTTATTTTCCACTAAAAAAAAAAAAAATCCAGCTATCCTAGTAGGTATGAATTGGTATCTCAGTGTGGTTTTGATTTGTTATTAACCAGATGTTTGTGAGCACTGCACCCCACCTCCCCACCACCTCTGACCCCTCAAACCCTAACCCTCAGTGTGGTGGCATTTGGAAATAGGGCCTCTAATGAAATGATTAAGGCTAAGTAGGGCTGTAAGTGTGAGGCCCTGCTCCTCTAGGATTAGTGTCCTTATAAGAAGAGATACCAGAGAGCTCATTTTTTTCTCTCTCCATGCATGCATGGAGGAAAGGCCAGGTGAGGACACAGAAAAGACAGCCATCTATGAGCCAGGAAGAGGGCCCTCACCAGAGCCCAGCCCTGCTGTACCCTGATCTCAGACTTCCAGCTTCCAGAACCGTGAGAAAATATATTTCTGTTGTATAAGGCACCCAGTTTGTGATATTTTATTATGTTACCCCTAACAGATGAATACAATTTGCATTTTCCCAATGACTAACATGGAACATCTTTTCATGAGCTTATTGGCTATTTGTATATTTCTTTGAAGGAATGTCAGCCCAAATTGCCCACTTTGAAATTAGATTGTCTTTTTGTTGAGTTGTAGGAGTTACTGTTTTTTGTTTCATAGTTTCTTGTCCTTTTATTATAGATTTGTTATAGATGTTACTTCTTTTTCTCCTCCAAATCATTGCTGATTCTACCCTCCTGGTGCATCCTGGATGCTGTTGTTGATGTCCAACAGCAATCATCTCTCCTTTCCTCCACCAGTCCTCTGTTCTTACCTATTGTCTCTCTTCCTTGAATCCATTCTCCACACTAAAACAGAATATCAAATCTATCATGTTGCTGTTCTGTCACTACTCTGCTCAAAGGCATTCAGTTGATCTCCAATTCTTTTCAGTAAGTTTTGAATTCCTGTACATGGCTTTTAAGGGCCTCCGTAATGCCTTCTATATACCTCTACCCTTCCAGACTCATTTCTTGTTATTCTCCCTCTGAAAATCTAGAACATGTCTCTGAGTCTCTCTCTACAAGGCTTTGCGTAGAAAGCTCTGTTTGTACTGTTTTGTAAGAAATTACCAAATTGTCTTTCTTGCTCATCTGTGGCTTTGCAATAGAAGAGGTCCCTCTACTTTTCTATGACCTCCTTCATAAAGCACCCCAGATGCCCCCATGACAGTACTTATCACATTTGGTTATCATTGCCTGCTAAATTGCCTCTCTTCCCCAGGTCAGAGCAAGAGTCTGTCCTCTTCTTCAATGTGTCCCCAGCATTTAGCACAATATTTGGTACATAGATACTCAGTGCTTATTATCATTAGTGGTATTATTCCCACTGCATTGAACTATTCCCCCCTTTTTTTTTTTTAACTTAATGTGTCTGGCAACATGTAGCCTCTGTGCCTTTGTTCCTGTTATTCTTCTGATGGGATGTCCCTCTTCATTTACGATTTTCTCCCTAACATTTGATTATGACAGTTTTCAGGCACATAAAAAATGGAAAGGATACTAGTTGATTCCTATTCTTCACTATCTACATGCTACAATTAGTATTTTATTTGACTTAACATGTGTATTACATCTATCTTTTTTTTTTTTTTTTTTTTGAGGCAGCATCTCACTGTCACCCACACTGGAGTGCAGTGGTATGATCATGGCTGATACAGCCTCAAACTCCTGGTTTCAAGCAATCCCTCTGCCCCAGTCTCCCAAGTAGTGGAAACTAAAGGCAGGCACTATGACACCTGGCTATTCTTTTTTCTTTTGTAGAAACAGGGTCTTGCTATGTTGCCCAGGCTAGTCTAGAACTCCTGGCCTCAAGCAATCCTCCTGCCTAGGCCTCCCAAAACATTGAGATTACATGTGTAAGCCACTACACCTGGCCTATCCATTCATTAATTCATACTTTCTTGGGGAGTGTATTTCAAAGCAAGTTTCAGACTTCAGTATACTTCTAACCTAACCATTGCAGCATGCATGCCACTTATTTATGTTTTTAGATAGAATTTACATACAATAAAATGCACAAATCTTAAATGTATCATCTTATGACTGTTACCAATGCTTACAACTGGGTATTCCAAACCCCTATCAAGAGCTATAGCATTGTTACTAACCCAGAAAGTGTTCTCAGACCACTTCCTGCACTGCCTCCAGCAACTCCCAGGCCAACCATGGACAACGGTTTTTCTGATTTTTTTCCTCCATGGATTAGATTAGTTTTGTGTGTTCTGGAACTTCATTCTTTTATTAAGATCTTTTTATTTCCCTCTATATAATGTTATTGAGATTCATCCATGTTGCTGCATGCATCAATATGTTTTTTTGTTATTGTTACTTGTTTTTTCCTTTGTTGTTGTTTTCCATTGTATGACTACAGCACAGTTGGCTATTCATTCTCCTCTTGGTGGACATCTGGGCTCTTTCTAGTTTTTGACTACTATGAATAAATTCTTGTACAAGTCTTTTTGTGGACATGTTTCCATTTCTCTTGGGTAGGTATCTGGGAGTGAATTTCTGGGGCATATGATAGGATTGTTTTGTTTTGTAACTGCCAAACTGTTTTCCAAAGTGGTTGTACCATCCTCCATTCTCACCAATGACATGTGAGAGTTTTGGCTGTTCCATATCATTGTCAACATTTGGTGTTGTCAGACTCTAATTCTAACTATTCTGGTGAGTATATAAGTAGTATCATATTGTGGCTTTAATTTGTTTCCCTGATGACCAAATGATGTTGAGAATTTCTTCACGTGCTTATTAGCCATTGGTATACCTTCTTTTGTGAAGTCTCTGTTGAAATATTTTGCCTATTTTTGAAAGTCAGTTTTAATGAGGCATAATTTACATACAGTAAAAAATCATCTCTTGTAGGTATATTTTCTAAGAATTTTGCAAATATCTATAGTCATACAATTACCACAATCAAGATATAGGACATTTCTGTCACTGCAACAGTGTCCTTGCACCCTATATAGTCTATACTCACCCCTTTCCCCTTGTAACCACTGATCTATTTTCTGTCCCTAAAGTTGTGCCTTTTCCAGAATGTCATACAAATGAAATCAAATGGTATGTAGGCCTTACAGTCCCATTTTAATTTGGTTGTTTGTCGTTTTATTGAGTTGTAGGAGTGGATATATATTCTGGATGCCAGCCTTTCATCAGACATGTGTCTGATGAATATTTTATTTCAGAGTGTGATTCGCCTATTCTTTTTTAATGGTATTCTTGGTAAGCAGAAATGCTAAATTTTGGTAAGTTCCAATTTGTCAGTTTTTAAATTTGATAGTTATTGCTTTCTGTGCTATGTCTAAGAAACCTGACTGTCCACCATAGAAGAGATTTTTCTATGCTTTCTTCCTGAAACTTTGTTTTAACTTTTTATATTTAGTTCAACGATCCATCTCAAATTAATTTCTGTGTATGGTGTGAGATAGGGGTCAAGGTTATTTTTTTCCCTAGCCCCCTCAGTCAAAAACTAACCTCTCCCAGTTCTCCCATAGCATGTTATGCACTGGGGGTAGACACTCATCATTTCCATCTTCTGTTATGTACTTTTTATTTTTTGTGGACTCATTGTTTCTTCAATTGGACTGAAAGTTTCTCAGGCAAGGGTCACATATTTTATGTAAAGAAGCAGATAGAGTAGTGCTAATGAAATATGTTTTGGGGTCTGGTGGAACCAGGATTGAAAGCAGGTGCTATCACTTGCCAGCTGTGTAAACCTGAGCAAGTCTTAGAATGCACGTAGGGGCTACTGTATGCCTGGCATGAGGCTAGGAAAGAGGTCATAAAGGTGAATGCAGCTCAGGCAGGTCTTGAGGGGCCCCACTCGTGTGTAGGGGGTATGGAAAAAGTAATTATTAAACAATGGTCCAAATGCTGTGACAGAAATATGAATAGGTGGTTAAGGGATCAGAGAGGGTGGGGAATGGCTTCCCGATAGAGGTGAAGCTCACCTTGAATTTCAGTGGATGAGAAGGGTTAGCCAGGCAAAGGTAGATGAGACAGGGATTCCCTGGTGGGGACAGCAGCAAGAGCCGAGGAACTGAAGTGAGTTTCCTTGATGGAAACAAACAAATTACACTTCATGGAGTTGTGAGAACATTATGAGCTAACAAACGTGGCGTAAGGTTGCACTTTTTGAGACATATTAATACTAAAAAAAGTACATATTGTTTATATGAAATTCAAATTTAACTGGGCATCTTGTATTTTTATTTGCTAGATCTGGCAAGCCTAACGTGATGGCACTCAGCACAGTACCTGATACATAGTTGGCACCCAAAAAGATATATGTTAAATTTAACTTTAAGCTGTTCTCCTCTGGAATAGAAGAGAAGGGATAAAACTGAGAGATAAAATCTGAAGAGGAGCAATAAAATAGAAAAGGCAGAATCTGGTGCTTGATATTATTGAAAATTTTCCTTTCAGCGGTGATGGCATTTCCTGGCAAGAATAAACTTTGTCTTTAAATAAGTCTCCCTTCATGGTTAGAAATGCTCCTGGAAAGAAACGAAGGAGTCCTTCCATGTGAGCAGTGGGTGTAGTTTCGGGGCCAGGGGACCAGAAGGAAAATATTGTGCATAGTTTTGCTCCAGGGCATGTCATGTAAATGTTCCTTCTTTCTTCCTTGTTGTCTCAGGAGTTCTGAAAATCCAGGTATTTCTTTTGTAGAAAACACTTGGGCACTGAAGTGCCCCCCCCACCCCCCACCCCCGCCCCACAAATCTGTATGGCTTGGTTTCCCACCACGCTCAAAACCTGGGCCCCCTTGGAAGTCTGAATCATCTTACCCTACCTTGAGCCACCCTGAGGGCTCCGCTCCCAGGACCATGCTTCCTGACCCACTGTCGGAGGGGAATCACGGCGCTCCCAGCCCTAGGTGATATGGCTGCGTCTAGATGTGCTTAACAAATTGCCTGTTCACTCAATTACATTTTATTTAATCATCTGTAATCATATAAATTATGCCTGATGGTAGTAAATGTTCATGTCAGTTCCTAATTACAGATTGATTAATTGGCTGGGGTGATCTGTATTACTACTTATATAAGAATATATGAGGTTGATGATAAATTAGGGCTGGTATTCCGAGCCCAGGAACATGGAATATTTCCAACTGCATCCCCCTTTTTGGGGGTGGAGAAGCCATTGCCCTTTTCCTATCTTGTTCCTGTCAGAGGCTTCTGGGAGGGTTTCTCTTCTATGGATTGACTGATTTTGGCAACACTTGAGTCAAGAAATACTTATTATTTAGGTAATATACATAAGCGTTTGTGTAAAATTTTTGCTGTGCAGTGCTGTTTTTTGGCTGTAGCAGAGATGAATAATGACAAGCTCATTAAGTTCAGTTGGGCTCATTACAGCCTGCTGGGCCCAGAAAGTTCCAGGGGTTGGATTTGGCCTAGAGAGCAGGAATCCAGAGAATGAAGACACGAGGCACTTGATCAGTGTCTACAAAACCAGTCCTTATTAGGTGATTACGTCTTTTTGTTTCCTTAGAAGCTAGAGTGTTAAATGGTCCAGAAAGTACCTTGCACTTTTTTATAGGAACATTAGACCTTGGTGGATGTCTTTCAGGCAACTTGCCTGGGATGTCTAATAGTTAGTTCTCAGCTTTTGAGAACATCATTTACTTAGAACAAACTCTACTTCCATCATCTTTGCTTCTCTCCCACTCATACTTCGGGTTAAAGGTAAAGAGGAAGCAACGTGGGCTAAGATATGTGGGAGGAGGGAGGGAGAATCTGAAAACCCAGGGGTGGACCCTGGTTTCAGGGAAGGGGCCTGAGACTTGATCCCGGGTTCCTTGGCCTCTGAGAAGGGATGGGCAGAGGAAGAATGGCAGAGAAACCTGTGGGAGTTGAATCCTCTGAAGATGCAGCATCCCAGGGGCTTGTTACTAGAGAGAACCATCAGCTGACCTCTCCCCTTGACAAGCTACCATGGGAGCAATGATTTATTGCCATTGAGGGTCATGGGTGACCTTCCTTTCTTGGGGATTTTTTAATATGGTGATTGTATCATACAGCATCATGCCATAGAGCACAGCCTCTGCCTGAGTTCCAATCTTAGTTTTACCACTTAGCTCTGTGATCTTGGGCAAGTTACTTAGCTTTTCTATGCCTCAGTCTCCTCTTGTAAAGTGGGGATAATGATAGTCCTACATTATGGGGTTGTTGTCAGGATTCAGTGAGTTAACAAAGATATGGATGCTGAGAACACTGCCTGATACATTGGACACATCAAAAAATGTGGGGAGAGAGCTGTTTTCGTTATAAACTAATGTGATCTCAAAACAGCCCTGGGGATACACTAGGGTGGAATACTAAACTCCTTTGTTGGGTGAGACAACTGAGTCCCAATGTAGTGAACATCTTGCTTCTGGACAACAATTTAAGTAGTGGTAAGGTTGGGGCCAGTAGTGGTGGCTCATACCTGTAATCCCAGAAGTTTGGGAGGCTGAGGCAGGCAGATCACCTGAGGACAGGAGTTTGAGACCAGCCTAGCCAACATGGTGGAACCCCATCTCTACTAAAAATATGAAAATTAGCTGGGCATGGTGGTGCCTGCCTGTAATCTCCGCTACTTGGGAGGCTGAGGCAGGAGAATTGCTTGAACCCAGGAGGTGGAGGTTACAGTGAGCCAAGATATCGCACAACTGCACTTCAGCCTGGGTTACAGAGCAAGATTCTATCTCAAAAAAAAAAAAAAAAGTAGTGGTAAGGCTGGAACTAAAACCTGTGTCCCCTGACTCTCATCCTTAGTGTGAGAGGCAATGTCCCTGCAGACGAGGCCAGTAGTATTTGTTCAGAGGATTCCTAGTGTCCACACTTGCGTGGAAAAATCTTGCCTTTCTTTTAGCTTCCTTGGGCTGAGAACTCAACTCTCATCTGGCAAAAGCAGAGGCTTCTCTTGAGTGAAGGTATTTCTTTCCCCTTGATTTTCAATTTACACTTTCCCCAACTTGGTAAAATGATCAATCTACCTCTCCTCACTAATACCCCATGATATGATACAGGGGCCAAACTGGGCCTTCTAACTTCCTTTATGAGTTAACACTTTGAGTGTGTTAGGGTTTTCTTTGGGACTCCATTTGAGGCAGCTAATGTGTGGTGTGACTGAGAATATCACACAACTTAGGACCAGGGAGCCTGACACCCAATGCCAGTTTTTATCACTAGGGAGCTTTTTGTGGCAAGTAACTGCAAGTAAATGAAAATAAACTAAATTAAACTTAACACCTAATGAGGTGGGGTTTTTTTTTTTTAAGCTTATGGAACAAGGTATCCAGAGTTATGGCAGTTCCAGAGGTGTGTGGTTCAGCAGCTGAATGCCATCTCAGCCTCTGCAATCTGTTTGACCTACCCACCTTACCGGGTTCCCCCATGGCCACAGATGACTGCTGTGGTACCAGACATCACATATACATTAAATGACTCCCAGAAAAAAGATGTTTCCTCCCATTTGCTTCTTTATTGGTTGAAGTTTCTCAGCTGACATTTTCTCAGGTCCTACTGCCCAAGATTGGATCACATGTTTGCCCTAAACTAATAATAATTGTCGAAGGGACTGAGACAACTGTGATTGGTCTAGACCTATTATGATTGATTCCTTGGTGGTCTGAGGAGAAGGGCCACCTTTCCTGAACATATGGCCTGGTAGGAAGTGACACCGAAACAAAATGGAAACTGTCAGTCACAAAAAGTAGATGTGTGTATATGTGCAGGGTTAGAGGAAATTTTTTTTTTTTTTTTTGTGGAGTGGGTAGTCAACAGTGTCTGCTCTGGGCAAATCGCACAAAGTCCCTGAAAGAAAGGAACCAAGAAAATCCCATCAGGTCCATAGGAACGAAGATTAAATTGCCCCAGAAGAAAACCACAATAAGTAAGGCATATCTCCAATATAACTTTGGTTTTTATTCAGCTCTTCTCATTTTGCTCTTTATAATACCTTGCAATGAGAGATGGCTTTCACAGCTTTATTCTGCACATCACCTGGAGGTGTCAGATGGTAAATCTGTAAACAAACCACACACTATTGTGTGATATACAGGGGAAGTGTGGAGTCTCCATTCTCTACTCCTTCTTTCAAATGGGCCCAGTTGACACCATCTCCAGCTTCAGAGGAGGATCCTCATGACTCCTGGCTAATCAGAGCCTGGCATCCCCTTGGCTGTGGTAATGGGTCTGGAGATGGGCAAGTTGGCCCAATCAGAGTGAAGGAAAGGACTGCTGTTGCACCAGGGGAAGATTCTTTTCCCCGCTCCTGCTGTGTGGGAACGAGGAAGCACCCAGCTCTACTGTCCCTGGAAACCATCTTGTGAACACGAGGGGACAGATATTATATCTGACAAGAGGAAGACAGAGTTGAGCAAGGGAAAGACACTAGGGCCTCAGCAGCATCATTGAGCTGAAGCTGGGGTCTCCACCTTTGACCTTGCTGAGTAAGATGACAGTTTTCCTTATGACTTAAGTCAACTTGAATTGAGGATTTTGGCTACTTGCAGCTGAGAGCATCCTTATTGAAACAGGAATCAGTTATTTTCTTTTACAAATGAAGAAACTGAACAAGAGAAAGGAAGTGAGCTGCCTCGGGTCCTATACCCAACAGAGTGATGGATAACTAACTGGAAGCCAAGTCTTTTGACCCTGAGGTGGCTTTTTTTTTTTTTCTACCCAATTCTCTCCTATCATGGGGGACTTCTTATCAAGCAAAAGTTATCTTGAGGTGCTCTGGGGAGTCAGAGGGGAAGGGTGAAATGTTTCCTAGGGCACCAATAGGGTCTGGATGGGAAATCTAATTCCTTCTGGGTTGGCTGCTGGCTGCCATCTGGTCATAGATAATTATTACCCTGCCCTTTCTTTGTCTAACTGGCTCTGCAGTAGGAACAATTGATTCCAATGAATTGTGCTGGTAAACAATATCTTCTGCTTCCTGGGGGCAACTTATAAAACAAAGGATGAGGGTTCCCCCACTAAGAGGAAGGGAGCAGGGTGGAGAAGGGGCATAGACTAAGGAGCCATGGTAACAGGCACCTCTGAGGTTGGTCATGGGGAAAAGTCAGGCTCAGGCAGACCCAGCAGCTGGAGCCATTGTGAGGTTGTTCTGAGGGCCACACCACTCCATCTATGACACTCTGTTAGTTTCAGAAAGGAGCTCACTGGTAGAATTCCCCTGGCATAGAAGTTGGTCTGTGATGTACACCAGCTGTAACCTGGCTGATCCCGGGGGAGCTCTGGGGCTAAAATGGCTCATCAGAGTTGTTCCATATTAGGTGGAAATAGCCTGGCCTTTACAGTCCTACCTTCATTTGTCATTAGATATGGGCTGCCCTTGGAAGGATGTGACTTGGGGCCAGGTGGCTCTCTGCAGCTGAAGTGATCCTGGAGGGGCTGACAGCAGAGGGCTGACCTCTGACTGTGTTCCTGGCAGCTGCGTCACTAGTCATTCTTGAAAGGGGATCTGGGTGGTGCATCTGTGTTTATCATACCTTTCCCTACCAACTACTCACTGAGAATTTCTCATTTTGGATTTGCCTCCTTAGATTCAAGGTAACACTGCCTTGAATCTCATGTCATACAGTAACTACTGTATGGTAACTTAGTCTGTATTGCCCAAATGTGTATTTTCGTGGGAGTTCTGGGGACTGTGACTCCACCTCCTTGCCCAGCCATGGTGCTGTCATAGGAGTGGGGCTTCTTGAACAGGAGACTGTTGCACTATCTAGGTTTATGCCTCATGTCTGCTGTGAACCCTGGTGGCAATGCGATGCTCAGCAACTAGCAGCCCACCTTAAGTCTTAGAGGCCACCTCTTGGCTTCAGAAGGGCCTATCAGGCTGAGAAGTGGTTCTGGCCCTTTATGGATGGATGGTTAGAGTCAGTGCTGTTATCACCATCTAGCATAATATATATTTTACTGACTGGCTCTTGCTGGGGCCAGAAGTGGGACCCAACCCCAGTCTGTGATGCAAGTTAGTTGCAAAGCCTGACTTTGTCTCTTTTTCCCCATCTATAGAACACAGATAATATCTTCTTTTTGTGGTAGAAGACTATTGTGAAAGCAAATATAGTAACAAATATGAAAATAAAAAGAAGCCTACAGAATTGTGAAACAGTGCCACTATCATGTCGGTTATTATCAGAAGTGGCTGCTGAACTGCATGGAAACAATACTTCATATGCCTTGGCTGCATCCTAGAAAAGACAGATGCCAAATGCAAAGCATTTGACTTTGGCCTACTGGTTCTCTGTGCATCAATTTTCTCTGCAGAAGAACCAGATCCTTTTCCCTAGAAGACCCAGCTTGAATCTCACCTCTGTATTGGTTAGTGATGGATCACTTTTCTGATCTATTTGCCTTGTGTTTACTCCTGTCACACTTACCAACCTGGTCTTCTGAAAGTCTTGGTTCGGTGTGTAACACGGGTAAGAGGATCAGCTCTTGGAATTATCTCCTTTCTTTTTCCCATCCAGAGCCTCCCAAATTCAGAGACAGACAGGGCTTTGGGCAGCAGAGGCTTTCCCAGACTGTGGCCCACAATTGACAGGAGCCGGCATGGGTGCCTGGCAGGTGGCCAGAGATGCTGGGAGATGGGCATGGGGTCAGAGCTGCCCTGTGGCAGATATTGGGCTTAGACTCATGGGATGCACTGACAGAGACTTTAATGATAATTTGTTGCAATTCTTGCCTTTTCTCTCCCCTCCCCTACCAATTTAATAGTCAAAAAACATTTTTGGAGCACCTTAAACATGCCAGGCCCTGTGAAAGGGAGGGGAGATTAACATTGAACAAAACAGATTAAAATCCCTGGCCTCATGGGACTTACACACTGGTTTGAGGTTCTTCTGAGGGAAGAACATTCATTCCTGGGGGTGTGAGCAGCATGTGCAAAGGCCCTGAGATGGATCCTGGCCTGGCAAATTTGAGGTATAGCTGGTAGGGCCAGGGAGAGTGGCAGGTAGGAGATGATCAGAGAGATGATAGGCGCTGACAGTGGAGCACCACAAAGGATCTTGCAGGTCTTTCAAGGACTCTGGCTTCTGCTCTGAGTGAGACAGGAGTCATTGCAGGGTTCTGAGCTAAGGGTGGCATGATCTGGCATGGATTTAAAATGGTGTCTCTGGCTGGTGAGTAAATAGACTATAGGAGGCAAAGGGTGAAGCAAGGAGATCAGTAAGGTGTCTGTTGTAGTAATCCAGGCAAGAGGGAGGGTGGCTTGGATGGGGGCATATCAGTGGAGGTGATGAGAAGCAGTTGGGTTCTGGAAGCATCATGAAGCCAATATTGGAAAATTTAATGACAGATGAGGATACTGGTCCAGAGAGTGATTTGGGCCAAAAAGGAATGATCTACTTGAAGTGGTACAGCTAGTGGCAGACTAGGACGAGAATAGCCTGGAACAAAACTGACTTCTGGGCCTGAACGTTGCTTCCCTTGCGTTTGATGTGCTTGTTGGTTCATGGACGTGTGCTTGTGCTAGTGAATGCCTTGTTAATGTGCGCCTGTGTGTGAGTGTGTGCATGTGTCAGCACGTGGGGTCCTTGCATGTGGGGGCAGGTGAAGCTGGGCTGGAGCAAATGAAAGCAGCAGTTAGAGGGACCTATGCCTCAGCTGACCACCTCCCACCTTGGAGGAGTCCATAACCATTGTATGCCTCTCCCTACATCCATCCTGCCTCCTCCTGGCCCCTTCCGGCCCAGATCCTTCCTCGCCCAGCCCTGCTGATCCCAGTGCAGGCTAATCTGGCTTTCATGAGGCAGTCCTTCCCCATCTGTTCCAACAATGGTAAGGAAAGATTGAACCCTTAGGGCTTCATTCTGACTTTTTTTTTTTTTTTTTAAACATGTAATTTGCTCAGTCCAAGTCCCAGGTGACCAGCTCTGTGACTGGGTATCTCTTTGTGGCTTGGAGCTGGGATGGGGATGGGAAGGCGTGGCAGATGGGGTAGGTGGGAGAGGATGACTCACACAAGATAGTGGCAGAAACAGTGATGGGATGATGTCTTTGTGTGTCTCCAGGAGAAAGTAGATATTCAGTAATCACCTGGGAGAGATGTCCGTGACACTAGATGGGAAAAGGGATTTTCATTAGAATACCGGAAAGACCACACTGGCCATCACTGAGGCCCAGGGTTCCTCCTTGAGGTTTTCTGTGTGGACCTCTCCTGGTTCTGGCACCAGCTAGCTGTGACGTCAGGCTCAGGCAGCGCTTCTCCTGGTTAGCTATGCTAGACACATTGGCCAGGAATTTATATAGGACTTTGGTAAGTCCAGTCATATTTTAGCATGAACTTCATCCTGGGGTATTGATTACATGAAGATGCAAGTGTCAGTTCCCTGGTATCCACCAACCAGAATGGACATCATGAATGATTTGGGGCAAACATTCCCACGTTTGCCCCAAATCATTGCTTCCTGAAAGTGCTCACTAGAATTACCTGGAGAGTGCTTAAAAATTAATTTTATTTAATATAAAAATGTAAAAAGTGCTACAGTGACAAATCTTCCCGTACCTCATTAGTGCATTCCCCTCCACTGTGTTACCGCTGTTATGGGGTCTGTGGTACCCTCTCAGAGTGTCTCATGAAAGCAAATATTGATAGAGATTCTTCTTTCACCCACTTTCTGTACAAAATGAAGCATTCTAGGCATATTGCTCCACATGCCACTTCTTTCACTTAATGCATTTTAGATTTCTTTTTACATTGGTACATAAAGGATTTCACTTTGGGTTTTTTTTTTTTGTTCACAGAGATGGACGGCCTGGCCTGGTCTGGTTCCTCAGTGAAGAGGAGCCCACCACTTCCTGTGCCAGTCCACTTCTTTGTTGGACAACTGTAGGGGTTTAATTCAGTTGCATTCAATGTTGATGGAGTACCTACTGGGTCTTATGCACTCACTGAGTGGTGAGAGGGCACAACCCTTGTCCCCAGGGAATTAACAGCTTGATGAGGATGGCAGATACATGGATTAACCCTAATGCACCGGGAGCCTTGTGGCAGGGCCCCTGCCTAGCCTAGGGGGCAGTATGAGGGTGATACTCAAGAGGAGGAGGTATTCAGCTGCATATTAACAATCTGTATTCATTTTCTGTGGCTGCTTTCACTAGTTACCACCCTCTTGGTGGCTTTAAACAACAGAAATTTATTCTCACAATTCTGGAGGCCAGAAGCCTGAAATCAGTTTCGTGGGGCTGAAATCATGGTGTTGGCTGGGCCATGTTTCCTCTGGAGTCTCCAGGAAAGAGTCCATTTCTTGCCTCTTCTGGTGTTGGCCGGGCCATGTTTCCTCTGGAGGCTCCAGGAAAGAGTCCATTTCTTGCCTCTTCTGGTGTCTGGTGGCTGCTGGCATTCCTTGGCTTGTGGCTCCACTCTTGGCCCCGGCCTTCACATTGCCTTCTCCTCTTTGGTTTGTGTAAAGTCTCCCTCTGTGTCGTTTGTGTAAGAACACGTGATTGTACTTAGGGCCCACCTGGATCATCCAGGATCATCTCCCCTTTTTTAAGATCCTTACATCTGCAAAGACTTTTTTTTTTCCTGTAAAAATAACATTCATAGGTCCCAGGGATTAGTTCTTGATATCTTTTGAGTGGTCATTGATCAGCCTGTAGCAGAAGAGCGGAAACAGCCTGCTGAGGAAGGAAAGGAAAGTATTCAGGAGGGAATGCGCATGTGCAAGGCACAGGGAACCCTGCAAACTCTCTCTTCCTGGAGTCCATGGCCTCTGGCCATGTGAAGATATGGCACAATTCTTCTAAATCTTCATTTGCCCTGGATGGGCCTGCATCTGTCTTTGCTGATTCTTTGGAGGGTGCTCTTATGGCTGTGGGCTCCGTGGCTGCACTGGAGGTCTCTAGTTCCTGGCCTTTCACAGTCTGCACCTGTGTCCTCCACACATGTTGTAGAACAAAGCTGGTCCCTAGGGACATTGGGAAGTGAGGGAGGTTGGTCTTCAGTGTCTTCCTCCCTTTGTGATGCTTTTTCTCTACTCTCTTCAGATGATTTTATTTATTCCTTCACAAACATATATTCAGCTTTGTCTACATGCAAGTCCTGTTTCTGGTACTGGGGATAGGGTGTTGAATGAGACAGGTGAGATCTGTGCACTCCCAGAGACTGTAGTTTAGAGGAAGAGGCAGTGGGATAAACTAGTGAGCAAATATACAAACAAGTTCATTTCAGACAGTGGGTAATGCTGTGAAGATACCGAACAGGGCCATGAGATAGGAAGTTGGTGAATGGAGATGGGAAGGGCAGGGAAGACTTCTTAGCAAGGTGACATTTAGGTGAGTCAGAATGACAAGAAGGAGCCTGGTACTTGAAGTCCTGGGGTAGAATATTCCAGCAGGGGTGTTAATGAGCACCAAGGCCCTATGGAGGAAGGAGCTGGAGAGTTAACAGAAGTGAGAGAGGGGGTGGCCAGAGGTGACATTGGAGACACAGAAAAGGGCCAGCTCATGTACAGCATTGAAGGGCAACTTCAGGACATTGCTTTTAATCTAAAGAAGCTGGGAAGTGATATTAGCTGGGGTTTGCCCCAGGTGCTGCCAACAGCAGGTGCACATGCCAGGGAGCCAGAGGATGCATGAGTCTCTCCTCAGGAGCCTGAAGACACATGCCTGGCAGTCATAGGGGCACTGGAGATAGTTAGGTTTGGGTCTGAATAAGCTCATCCAAACAGTATAAATAGAGATGAGAAAAGACCCCCAGGCTGAGATCTGAGTTGGCCAATACTGAGATGGCAAGCAGAGGAGCAGGTACCAATGAACGGACAGAGAAGAAGAGGCCTGGGAGGTAGGAGGAAAACCAAGAGGGAAGAACGCATTTCAAGAATGCAGAGCGGTCAAGGTTCATCTGTCCTGTCTCCCTGAAAGGAGGACTGCTGGCAAATAAATTCCTTCGGCAATGTAAAGTCTCCTGGAATGAGTGTTTTTGAGAGAAATCAAACCCTTAAGCAAGAGTTCAGTATTATTAACGCAGTATTGCAGGGAGGGTTTTCCCTGCCATGCCTTTGGGTCTTAGTGATGTCAATTTATAACCTTTTTGAGGTTATCCTGTTGGAGGTAGAGCCAGGAGGCTGAAGACTGTTGGCAGGGAGGAGATCAAGACACCATGTTGTAAGCACTTAAAAATTAAACTCAGCCTGTAATATGGCTGTTTAGAGAGACATTCCTTTTGTTTCAGGATGGAAGGCAACATCTTTCTATAGCACCACATTGCTTCTGAGAGGACACTTGCCATTGTCTCAAGCTACCTGTTAGGTTGGGATATAACAAACCAGACATCTGCTCCTCCAACAGAGCTGCTAACACTACCAACAGGACATTCTGAAAATCATGTCAAATGTAAGTGTTTCTACAGGGAT